>NW_024738013.1:0-17993 GCF_018991925.1 Homarus americanus | reverse complement strand
CTTTCAAAGTCAATTGAGGGTCGATTTAGCACTTTATAACAATAATATACCAAATAATCCAAGAATCGCCACACACCGAGTGGGAGACTCTCAAAGTCAATTGAGGGTCAATTTTAGTACATTATAACAATATTATACGAAATAATCCGAGAATCGCCACACACCGAGTGGGAGACTTTCAAAGTCAATTGAGGGTCGATTTAGTACTTAAGAGCAATATTATACGAAATAATCCGAGAATCGACACACACCGAGTGGGAGACTTTCAAAGTCAATTGAGGGTCGATTTAGTACTTTATAACAATAATATACGAAATAATACGAGAATCGCCACACACCGAGTGGGACACTGTAAAAGTCAATTGAGGGTCGATTTAGTACTAAAGAACAATATTATACGAAATAATACGAGAATCGCCACACAACGAGTGGGAGACTGTCAAAGTCAATTGAGGGTCGGTTTAGTACTTTATAACAATATTATACGAAGTAATCCGAGAATCGCCACACACTCAGTGGGAGACTTTCAAAGTCAATTGAGGGTCGATTTAGTACTTTATAACAATATTATATGAACTAATCCGAGAATCGCCACACACCAAGTGGGAGACTGTCAAAGTCAATTGGGGGTCGACTTAGTAGTTTATAACAATATTATACGAAATAATCCGAGAATCGCCACAAAACGAGTGGGAAACTGTCAAAGTCAATTGAGGGTCGATTTAGTACTTTATAACAATATTATACGAAAAAATCCGAGAATCGCCACACACCTAGTGGGAGACTGTTAAAGTCAATTGAGGGACGATTAAGTAATTTATAGCAATATTTTACCCAATAATCCGAGAATCGCCACACAACGAGTGGGCGACAGTCAAAGTCAATTGAGGGTCGATTTAGCACTTTATAACAATATTATACAAAATAATCCGAGAATCGCCACACATTGAGTGGGAGCCTGTCAAAGTCAATTGAGAGTCGATTTAATTTTTTTTAACAATATTATACGAAATAATCCGAGAATCGCCACACAACGAATAGGAGACTGTCAAAGTCAATTGAGGGTCGATTTAGTACTTTATAACAATATTATACGAAATAATCCGAGAATCGCCACACAATGAGTGGGAGACTGTCAAAGTCAATTGAGGGAAGATTTAGCACTTTATAACAATATTATACGAAATAATCCGAGAATCGCCACACACCGAGTGGTAGACTGTCAAAGTCAATTGAGGGTCGATTTAGTACTTTAAAACAATATTATACGAAATAATTCGAGAATCGCCACAAACCGAGTGGGAAACTGTCAAAGTCAATTGAGGGTCGATTTAGTACTTTATAACAATATTAATCGAAATAATCCGAGAATCGCCAAACACCGAGTGGGAGACTGTCAAAGTCAATTGAGGGTCGATTTAGTACTTTCTAACAATATTATACGAAATAATCCGAGAATCGCCACACACCAAGTGGGACACTGTCAAAGTCAATTGAGGGTCGATTTAGTACTTAAGAACAATATTATACGAAATTTTCCGAGAATCGCCACACACCGAGTGGGAGACTGTCAAAGTCAATTGAGGGTCGATTTAGTACTTAAGAACAATATTATACGAAATAATCTGGAGAATCGCCACACACCGAGTGGGAGACTGTCAGAAGTCAATTGAGTGTCGATTTAGTATTTAAGAACAATATTATACGAATTAATCTGAGAATCGCTACGCCACCATGGGAGACTGTCAAAGTCAATTGAGGGTCGATTTAGTACTTTATAACAATAATATACGCAGCAATCCGAGAATCGCCACAGTTGTTCGAGTGGACACTGTAAAAAGTCAATTGAGGGTCGATTAGTACTTAAGAACAATATACGTAATAATACGAGTAACCGCCACACAACGAGTGAGACTCTCAAAGTCAATTGAGGGTCGATTTAGTACTTTATAACAATATTATACGAAGTAATCCGAGAATCGCCACACACCGAGTGGGAGACTGTCAAAGTCAATTGAGGGTCGATTTACTACGTTATAACAATATTATAGGAAATAATCCGAGAATCGCCACACACCCAGTGGGAGACTGTCAGTCAAATGAGGGTCAATTTGTACTTTTTTAACAATATTATACGAAATAATCCGAGAATCGCCACACACCCAGTGGGGGACTGTCAAAGTCAATTGAGAGTCGATTTAGTACTTTATAACAATATTATACCAAATAATCCGAGAATCGCCACATCGCGAGTGGGAGACTGTCAAAGTCAATTGAGGGTCGATTTAGTACTTTATAACAATATTATACAAAATAATCCGAGAATCGCCACACACCCAGTGAGTCTGTCAAAGTCAATATCAATAGTCAATTTAGTACTTATAACAAAAATTATACGAAAAAAAAAAAATCTGGAGAATCACCACACACCTAGTGGGAGACTGTCAAAGTCAATTGAGGGTCGATTTAGTAATTTATAACAATATTATACGAAATAGTCCGAGAATCGCCACACACCCAGTGGGAGACTGGCAAAGTCAATTAAGGGTCGGTTTAGTACTTTATAACAATATTATACGAAATAATCCGAGAATCGCCACACACTGAGTGGGAGACTGTCAAAGTCAATTGAGGGTCGATTTAGTCCTTAAGAACAAAATTATACGAAATAATACGAGAATCGCCACACATAGTGAGACTGTCAGTCAATTGACGGTCGATTTAGTAATTTCTAAGAACAATAATATACGAAATAATCCGACAGATCAAGATACAATTCCAGAGGGATATTTTTCAAAGTCAATTGAGGGTCAATTTAGTGCCTCTTTATAACATTATCAAATAATCCTAGAATCGCCACACACCCAGTGGGAACTGTCAAAGTCAATTGAGGGTCGATTTAGTACTTTATAACAATATTATACGAAATAGTCCGAGAATCGCTACACAACCAGTGGGAGACTGTCATAGTCAATTGAGGGTCGATTTAGTAGTTTATAACAATATTATACAAAATAATCCGAGAATCGCCACACACCCTGTGGGAGACTGTCAAAGTCAATTGAGGGTCGATTTAGTACTTTATAACAATTATATACGAAATAATCAGAGAATCGCCACACACTGAGTGGGAGACTGTCAAAGTCAATTGAGGGTCAATTTAGTACTTTATAACAATATTTTACCAAATAATCCGAGAATCGCCACACACCCAGTGGGAGACTGTCAAAGTCAATTGAGGGTCGATTTAGCACTTTTATAACACAATATACCAAATAATCCGAGAATCGCCACACACCCAGTGGGAGACTTTCAAAGTCAATTGAGGGTTGATTTAGCATTTTATAACAATATTTTACGAAATAATCCGAAAATCGCCACACACCGAGTGGGAGACTTTCAAAGTCAATTGAGGGTCGATTTAGTACTTAAGAACAATAATATACGAAATAATCCGAGAATCGCCACACACCGAGTGGGAGACTTTCAAAGGCAATTGAGGGTCGATTTAGTACTTTATAACAATAATATACGAAATAATCCGAGAATCGCCACACACCGAGTGGGACACTGTAAAAGTCAATTGAGGGTCGATTTAGTACTAAAGAACAATATTATACGAAATAATACGAGAATCGCCACACAAAGAGTGGGAGACTGTCAAAGTCAATTGAGGGTCGGTTTAGTACTTTATAACAATATTATACGAAGTAATCCGAGAATCGACACACACTCAGTGGGAGACTTTCAAAGTCAATTGAGGGTCGATTTAGTACTTTATAACAATATTATATGAACTAATCCGAGAATCGCCACACACCAAGTGGGAGACTGTCAAAGTCATTTGGGGGTCGACTTAGTACTTTATAACAATATTATACGAAATAATCCGAGAATCGCCACAAACCGAGTTGGAAACTGTCAAAGTCAATTGAGGGTCGATTTAGTACTTTATAACAATATTATACGAAATAATCCGAGAATCGCCACACACCCAGTGGGAGTCTGTCAAAGTCAATAGTCAATAGTCAATTTAGTACTTTATAAGAAAATTATACGAAAAAATCCGAGAATCGCCACACAGCTAGTGGGAGACTGTTAAAGTCAATTGAGGGTCGATTTAGTAATTTATAACAATATTTTACCCAATAATCCGAGAATCGCCACACACCTAGTGGGAGACTGTTAAAGTCAATTGAGGGTCGATTTAGCACTTTATAACAATATTATACAAAATAATCCGAGAATCGCCAAACACTGAGTGGGAGCCTGTCAAAGTCAATTGAGAGTCGATTTAGTTTTTTTTAACAATATTATACGAAATAATCCGAGAATCGCCACACAACGAATAGGAGACTGTCAAAGTCAATTGAGGGTCGATTTAGTACTTTATAACAATATTATACGAAATAATACGAGAATCCCCACACACCCAGTGGGAGACTGTCAGTCAAATGAGGGTCAATTTAGTACTTTATAACAATATTATACGAAATAATCCGAGAATCGCCACACACCGAGTGGGAGACTGTCAAAGTCAATTGAGGGTCAATTTAGTACTTTATAACAATATTACACGAAATAATCCGACAATCGCCACACACCGAGTGGGAGACTGTCAAAGTCAATTGAGTGTCGATTTTGTTCTTTATAACATTAATATACGAAATAATCCGAGAATCGCCACACACCCAGTGGGAGACTGTCAAAGTCAAATGAGGGTCAATTTTTTACTTTATAACAATATTATACCAAATAATCCGAGAATCGCCACACACCCAGTGGGAGACTGTCAGTCAAACGAGGGTCAATTTAGTACTTTATAACAATATTATACGAAATATTCCGAGAATCGTCACACACCCAGTGGGAGACTGTCAAAGTCAATTGAGGGTCAATTTAGTACTTTATAACAATATTATACGAAATAATCCGAGAATCGCCACACAGTGAGTGGGAGACTGTCAAAGTCAATTGAGGGAAGATTTAGCACCTTATAACAATATTATACGAAATAATCCGAGAATCGCCACACACCGAGTGGTAGACTGTCAAAGTCAATTGAGGGTCGATTTAGTACTTTATAACAATATTATACGAAATAATTCGAGAATCGCCACAAACCGAGTGGGAAACTGTCAAAGTCAATTGAGGGTCGATTTAGTACTTTATAACAATATTAATCGAAATAATCCGAGAATCGCCACACACCCAGTGGGAGACTGTCAAAGTCAATTGAGGGTCGATTTAGTACTTTCTAACAATATTATACGAAATAATCCGAGAATCGCCACACACCAAGTGGGACACTGTCAAAGTCAATTGAGGGTCGATTTAGTACTTAAGAACAATATTATACGAAATAATCCGAGAATCGCCACACACCGAGTGGGAGACTGTCAAAGTCAATTGAGGGTCGATTTAGTATTTAAGAACAATATTATACGAATTAATCCGAGAATCGCCACACAACGAGTGGGAGACTGTCAAAGTCAATTGAGGGTCGATTTAGTACTTAAGAACAATATTATACGAAATAATCCGAGAATCGCCACACACCGAGTGGTACACTGTCAAAGTCAATTGAGGGTCGATTTAGTACTTAAGAACAATATTATACGAAATAATCCGAGAATCGCCACACACCGAGTGGGAGACTGTCAAAGTCAATTGAGGGTCGATTTAGTATTTAAGAACAATATTATACGAATTAATCCGAGAATCGCCACACAACGAGTGGGAGACTGTCAAAGTCAATTGAGGGTCGATTTAGTACTTTATAACAATATTATACGAAGTAATCCGAGAATCGCCACACATCCAGTGGGGGACTGTCAAAGTCAATTGAGAGTCGATTTAGTACTTTATAACAATATTATACCAAATAATCCGAGAATCGCCACATCTCGAGTGGGAGACTGTCAAAGTCAATTGAGGGTCGATTTAGTACTTTATAACAATATTATACAAAATAATCCGAGAATCGCCACACACCCAGTGGGAGTCTGTCAAAGTCAATAGTCAATAGTCAATTTAGTACTTTATAACAAAATTATACGAAAAAATCCGAGAATCACCACACACCTAGTGGGAGACTGTTAAAGTCAATTGAGGGTCGATTTAGTAATTTATAACAATATTTTACCCAATAATCCGAGAATCGCCACACAACGAGTGGGCGACAGTCAAAGTCAATTGAGGGTCGATTTAGCACTTAATAACAATATTATACTAAATAATCCGAGAATCGCCACGCACTGAGTGGGAGCCTTTCAAAGTCAATTGAGGGTCGATTTAGTTTTTTTTAACAATATTATACGAAATAATCCGAGAATCGCCACACACCGAATAGGAGACTGTCAAAGTCAACTGGTGGTCGATTTAGTACTTTATAACAATATTATACGAAATAATACGAGAATCGCCACACACCCAGTGGGAGACTGTCAGTCAATTGACGGTCGATTTAGTACTTAAGAACAATAATATACGAAATAATCCGACAATCGCGACACACCCAGAGGGATATTTTCAAAGTCAATTGAGGGTCAATTTAGTACTTTATAACAATATTATACCAAATAATCCGAGAATCGCTACACAACGAGTGGGAGACTGTCAAAGTCAATTGAGGGTCGATTTAGTACTCAAGAACAATATTGTACGAAATAATCCGAGAATCGCCACACACCCAGTGGGAAACTGTAAAAGTCAATTGAGGGTCGATTTAGTACATTATAACAATTATATACGAAATAATCCGAGAATCGCCACACACCCAGTGGGAGACTGTCAAAGTCAAGTGAGGATCAATTTAGTACTTTATAACAATATTATACGAAATAATCCGAGAATCGCCACACACCCAGTGGGAGACTTTCAAAGTCAATTGAGGGTCAATTTAGTACTTTATAACAATATTATACGAAATAATCCGAGAATCGCCACACACCCAGTGGGAGACTTTCAAAGTCAATTGAGGGTCGATTTAGCACTTTATAACAATAATATACCAAATAATCCAAGAATCGCCACACACCGAGTGGGAGACTCTCAAAGTCAATTGAGGGTCAATTTTAGTACATTATAACAATATTATACGAAATAATCCGAGAATCGCCACACACCGAGTGGGAGACTTTCAAAGTCAATTGAGGGTCGATTTAGTACTTAAGAGCAATATTATACGAAATAATCCGAGAATCGACACACACCGAGTGGGAGACTGTCAAAGTCAATTGAGGGTCGATTTAGTACTTTATAACAATAATATACGAAATAATCCGAGAATCGCCACACACCAAGTGGGACACTGTAAAAGTCAATTGAGGGTCGATTTAGTACTAAAGAACAATATTATACGAAATAATACGAGAATCGCCACACAACGAGTGGGAGACTGTCAAAGTCAATTAAGGGTCGGTTTAGTACTTTATAACAATATTATACGAAGTAATCCGAGAATCGACACACACTCAGTGGGAGACTTTCAAAGTCAATTGAGGGTCGATTTAGTACTTTATAACAATATTATATGAACTAATCCGAGAATCGCCACACACCAAGTGGGAGACTGTCAAAGTCAATTGGGGGTCGACTTAGTACTTTATAACAATATTATACGAAATAATCCGAGAATCGCCACAAACCGAGTGGGAAACTGTCAAAGTCAATTGAGGGTCGATTTAGTACTTTATAACAATATTATACGAAATAATCCGAGAATCGCCACACACCCAGTGGGAGTCTGTCAAAGTCAATAGTCAATAGTCAATTTAGTACTTTATAACAAAATTATACGAAAAAATCCGAGAATCGCCACACACCTAGTGGGAGACTGTTAAAGTCAATTGAGGGTCGATTTAGTAATTTATAACAATATTTTACGCAATAATCCGAGAATCGCCACACAACGAGTGGGCGACAGTCAAAGTCAATTGAGGGTCGATTTAGCACTTTATAACAATATTATACAAAATAATCCGAGAATCGCCACACACTGAGTGGGAGCCTGTCAAAGTCAATTGAGAGTCGATTTAGTTTTTTTTAACAATATTATACGAAATAATCCGAGAATCGCCACACAACGAATAGGAGACTGTCAAAGTCAATTGAGGGTCGATTTAGTACTTTATAACAATATTATACGAAATAATACGAGAATCGCCACACACCCAGTGGGAGACTGTCAGTCAAATGAGGGTCAATTTAGTACTTTATAACAATATTATACGAAATAATCCGAGAATCGCCACACACCCAGTGGGAGACTGTCAAAGTCAATTGAGGGTCAATTTAGTACTTTATAACAATATTATACGAAATAATCCGACAATCGCCACACACCGAGTGGGAGACTGTCAAAGTCAATTGAGTGTCGATTTTGTTCTTTATAACATTAATATACGAAATAATCCGAGAATCGCCACACACCCAGTGGGAGACTGTCAAAGTCAAATGAGGGTCAATTTTTTACTTTATAACAATATTATACCAAATAATCCGAGAATCGCCACACACCCAGTGGGAGACTGTCAGTCAAACGAGGGTCAATTTAGTACTTTATAACAATATTATACGAAATATTCCGAGAATCGTCACACACCCAGTGTGAGACTTTCAAAGTCAATTGAGGGTCAATTTAGTACTTTATAACAATATTATACGAAATAATCCGAGAATCGCCACACAGTGAGTGGGAGACTGTCAAAGTCAATTGAGGGAAGATTTAGCACCTTATAACAATATTATACGAAATAATCCGAGAATCGCCACACACCGAGTGGTAGACTGTCAAAGTCAATTGAGGGTCGATTTAGTACTTTATAACAATATTATACGAAATAATTCGAGAATCGCCACAAACCGAGTGGGAAACTGTCAAAGTCAATTGAGGGTCGATTTAGTACTTTATAACAATATTAATCGAAATAATCCGAGAATCGCCACACACCGAGTGGGAGACTGTCAAAGTCAATTGAGGGTCGATTTAGTACTTTCTAACAATATTATACGAAATAATCCGAGAATCGCCACACACCAAGTGGGACACTGTCAAAGTCAATTGAGGGTCGATTTAGTACTTAAGAACAATATTATACGAAATAATCCGAGAATCGCCACACAGCGAGTGGGAGACTGTCAAAGTCAATTGAGGGTCGATTTAGTATTTAAGAACAATATTATACGAATTAATCCGAGAATCGCCACACAACGAGTGGGAGACTGTCAAAGTCAATTGAGGGTCGATTTAGTACTTAAGAACAATATTATACGAAATAATCCGAGAATCGCCACACACCGAGTGGTACACTGTCAAAGTCAATTGAGGGTTCGATTTAGTACTTAAGAACAATATTATACGAAATAATCCGAGAATCGCCACACACCGAGTGGGAGACTGTCAAAGTCAATTGAGGGTCGATTTAGTATTTAAGAACAATATTATACGAATTAATCCGAGAATCGCCACACAACGAGTGGGAGACTGTCAAAGTCAATTGAGGGTCGATTTAGTACTTTATAACAATATTATACGAAATAATCCGAGAATCGCCACACACCAGTGGGACACTGTAAAAGTCAATTGAGAGTCGATTTAGTACTTTATAACAATATTATACCAAATAATCCGAGAATCGCCACATCTCGAGTGGGAGACTGTCAAAGTCAATTGAGGGTCGATTTAGTACTTTATAACAATATTATACGAAAAATCCGAGAATCGCCACACACCCAGTGGGAGTCTGTCAAAGTCAATAGTCAATAGTCAATTTAGTACTTTATAACAAAATTATACGAAAAAATCCGAGAATCGCCACACACCCAGTGGGAGACTGTCAAAGTCAATTGAGCGTCGATTTAGTAATTTATAACAATATTTTACCCAATAATCCGAGAATCGCCACACACCGAGTGGGAGACTGTCAAAGTCAATTGAGGGTCGATTTAGTACTTTATAACAATATTTTACCAAATAATCCGAGAATCGCCACACACCCAGTGGGAGACTGTCAAAGTCAATTGAGGGTCGATTTAGTACGTTATTACAATACTATACGAAATAATCCGAGAATCGCCACACACCCAGTGGGAGACTCTCAAAGCCAAATGTGGGTCTATTTAGTACTTTATAACAATATTATACGAAATAAACCGAGAATCGCCACACACCCAGTGGGAGGCTGTCAGTGAAATGAGGGTCAATTTAGTACTTTATAACAATATTATACGAAATAATCCGAGAATAGCCACACACCCAGTGGGAGACTGTCAAAGTCAATTGAGGGGTCAATTTAGAACTTTATAATAATATTAAACGAAATAATCCGAGAATCGCCACACACCCAGTGGGAGACTCTCTAAGTCAATTGAGGGTCGATTTAGTAGTTTATAACAATATTATTCCAAATAATTCGATAATCGCCACACCTCGAGTGGGTGACTGTCAACCTCAATTGACTGTCGATTTAGTACTTTAATACAATATTGTACGAAATAATCCGAGAATCGCAACACACCGAGTGGGAGACTGTCAAAGTCAATTGAGGGTCGATTTAGTACTTTATAACAATATTATACGAAATAATCCGAGAATCGCCACACAGTGAGTGGGAGACTGTCAAAGTCAATTGAGGGAAGATTTAGCACTTTATAACAATATTATACGAAATAATCCGAGAATCGCCACACACCGAGTGGTAGACTGTCAAAGTCAATTGAGGGTCGATTTAGTACTTTATAACAATATTAATCGAAATAATCCGAGAATCGCCACACAACGAGTGGGAGACTATCAAAGTCAATTGAGGGTCGATTTAGTACTTTCTAACAATATTATACGAAATAATCCGAGAATCGCCACACAGCGAGTGGGAAACAGTCAAAGTCAATTGACGGTCGATTTAGTACTTTATAACAATATTTTACCAAATAATCCGAGAATCGCCACAAACCGAGTGGGAAACTGTCAAAGTCAATTGAGGGTCGATTTAGTACTTTATAACAATATTAATCGAAATAATCCGAGAATCGCCACACAACGAGTGGGAGACTCTCAAAGTCAATTGAGGGTCGATTTAGTACTTTCTAACAATATTATACGAAATAATCCGAGAATCGCCACACACCGAGTGGGAGACTGTCAAAGTCAATTGACGGTCGATTTAGTACTTTATAACAATATTTTACCAAATAATCCGAGAATCGCCAAAAACCGAGTGGGAAACTGTCAAAGTCAATTGAGGGTCGATTTAGTACGTTATAACAATATTATAGGAAATAATCCGAGAATCGCCACACACCCAGTGGGAGACTGTCAGTCAAATGAGGGTCAATTTAGTACTTTTTTAACAATATTATACGAAATAATCCGAGAATCGCCACACACCCAGTGGGGGACTGTCAAAGTCAATTGAGAGTCGATTTAGTACTTTATAACAATATTATACCAAATAATCCGAGAATCGCCACATCTCGAGTGGGAGACTGTCAAAGTCAATTGAGGGACGATTTAGTACTTTATAACAATATTATACGAAATAATCCGAGAATCGCCACACACCCAGTGGGAGTCTGTCAAAGTCAATAGTCAATAGTCAATTTAGTACTTTATAACAAAATTATACGAAAAAATCCGAGAATCGGCACACACCTAGTGGGAGACTGTTAAAGTCAATTGAGGGTCGATTTAGTAATTTATAACAATATTTCACCCAATAATCCGAGAATCGCCACACAACGAGTGGGCGACACTCAAAGTCAATTGAGGGTCGATTTAGCACTTTATAACAATATAATACAAAATAATCCGAGAATCGCCACACACTGAGTGGGAGCCTGTCAAAGTCAATTGAGGGTCAATTTAGTTTTTTTTAACAATATTATACGAAATAATCCGAGAATCGCCACACATCGAATAGGAGACTGTCAAAGTCAATTGAGGGTCAATTTAGTACTTTATAACAATATAATACGAAATAATCCGAGAATCGCCACACACCCAGTGGGAGACTTTCAAAGTCAATTGAGGGTCAATTTAGTACTTTATAACAATATTATACGAAATAATCCGACAATCGCCACACACCGAGTGGGAGACTGTCAAAGTCAATTGAGTGTCGATTTTGTTCTTTATAACATTAATATACGAAATAATCCGAGAATCGCCACACACCCAGTGGGAGACTGTCAAAGTCAAATGAGGGTCAATTTAGTACTTTATAACAATATTATACGAAATATTCCGAGAATCGCCACACACCCAGTGGGAGACTGTCAAAGTCAATTGAGGGTCAATTTAGTACTTTATAACAATATTATACGAAATAATCCGAGAATCGCCACACATCTAGTGGGAGACTGTCAAAGTCAATTGAGGGTCGATTTAGTACTTTATAAAAATATTATACCAAATAATCCGAGAATCGCCACACCTCGAGTGGGAGACTCTCAAAGTCAATTGAGGGTCGATTTAGTACTTTATAACAATATTATACGAAGTAATCCGAGAATCGCCACACACCCAGTGGGAGTCTGTCAAAGTCAATAGTCAATTTAGTACTTTATAACAAAAATATACGAAATAATTCGAGAATCGCCACACACCCAGTGGGAGACTGTCAAAGTCAATTGAGGGTCGATTTAGTAATTTATAACAATATTTTACCCAATAATCCGAGAATCGCCACACAACGAGTGGGAGACTCTCAAAGTCAATTGAGGGTCAATTTAGCACTTTATAACAATATTTTACCAAATAATCCGAGAATCGCCACACACCCAGTGGGAGACTGTCAAAGTCAATTGAGGGTCGATTTAGTACGTTATAACAATATTATACGAAATAATCCGGGAATCGCCACACACCCAGTGGGAGACTGTCAAAGCCAAATGAGGGTCTATTTAGTACTTTATAACAATATTATACGAAATAAACCGAGAATCGCCACACACCCAGTGGGAGACTGTCAGTGAAATGAGGGTCAATTTAGTACTTTATAACAATATTATACGAAATAATCCGATAATAGCCACACACCCAGTGGGAGACTGTCAAAGTCAATTGAGGGGTCAATTTAGAACTTTATAATAATATTAAACGAAATAATCCGAGAATCGCCACACACCCAGTGGGAGACTCTCTAAGTCAATTGAGGGTCGATTTAGTAGTTTATAACAATATTATTCCAAATAATTCGATAATCGCCACACCTCGAGTGGGTGACTGTCAACCTCAATTGACTGTCGATTTAGTACTTTAATACAATATTGTACGAAATAATCCGAGAATCGCCACACAGTGAGTGGGAGACTGTCAAAGTCAATTGAGGGAAGATTTAGCACTTTATAACAATATTATACGAAATAATCCGAGAATCGCCACACACCGAGTGGGAGACTGTCAAAGTCAACTGAGAGTCGATTTAGTACTTTCTAACAATATTATACGAAATAATCCGAGAATCGCCACACACCGAGTGGGACACTGTCAAAGTCAATTGAGGGTCGATTTAGTACTTAAGAACAATATTATACGAAATAATCCGAGAATCGCCACACACCGAGTGGGAGACTGTCAAACTCAATTGAGGGTCGATTTAGTATTTAAGAACAATATTATACGAATTAATCCGAGAATCGCCACACAACGAGTGGGAGACTGTCAAGTCGGGTCGATTTGGTACGAACAATATTATACGAAATAATCGAGAATTCAAAGTCAATTGAGGGTCGTTATTATTTAGAACAATATATACGAAATAATCCGAGAATCGCCACACACCCAGTGGGGGACTGTCAAAGTCAATTGAGAGTCGATTTAGTACTTTATAACAATATTATACCAAATAATCCGAGAATCGCCACATCGCGAGTGGGAGACTGTCAAAGTCAATTGAGGGTCGATTTAGTACTTTATAACAATATTATACGAAATAATCCGAGAATCGCCACACACCCAGTGGGAGTCTGTCAAAGTCAATAGTCAATAGTCAATTTAGTACTTTATAACAAAATTATACGAAAAAATCCGAGAATCGCCACACACCTAGTGGGAGACTGTTAAAGTCAATTGAGTGTCGATTTAGTATTTATAACAATATACCCAATAATCCGAGAATCGCCACACAACGGGTGGGCACAGTCAAAGTCAATTGAGGGTCGATTTAGCACTTTATAACAATATTATACAAAATAATCCGAGAATCGCCACACACTGAGTGGGAGCCTGTCAAATCAATTGAGGGTCGATTTAGTTTTTTTTAACAATATTATACGAAATAATCCGAGAATCGCCACACACCGATGGGGACTGTCAAAGTCAATTGAGGGTCGATTTAGTACTTTATAATCCGAGAATTCGCCACACACCGAGTGGGAGACTGTCAAAGTCAATTGAGGGTCGATTTAGTATTTAAGAACAATATTATACGAATTAATCCGAGAATCGCCACACAACGAGTGGGAGACTGTCAAAGTCAATTGAGGGTCGATTTAGTACTTTATAACAATAATATACGAAATAATCCGAGAATCGCCACACACCGAGTGGGACACTGTAAAAGTCAATTGAGGGTCGATTTAGTACTTAAGAACAATATTATACGTAATAATACGAGAATCGCCACACAACGAGTGGGAGACTCTCAAAGTCAATTGAGGGTCGGTTTAGTACTTTATAACAATATTATACGAAGTAATCCGAGAATCGCCACACACCGAGTGGGAGACTGTCAAAGTCAATTGAGGGTCGATTTAGTACGTTATAACAATATTATAGGAAATAATCCGAGAATCGCCACACACCCAGTGGGAGACTGTCAGTCAAATGAGGGTCACTTTAGTACTTTTTTAACAATATTATACGAAATAATCCGAGAATCGCCACACACCCAGTGGGGGACTGTCAAAGTCAATTGAGAGTCGATTTAGTACTTTATAACAATACTATACCAAATAATCCGAGAATCGCCACATGTCGAGTGGGAGACTGTCAAAGTCAATTGAGGGTCGATTTAGTACTTTATAACAATATTATACGAAATAATCCGAGAATCGCCACACACCCAGTGGGAGACTGTCAAAGTCAATTGAGGGTCAATTTAGTACTTTATAACAATATTATACGAAATAATCCAAGAATCGCCACACACCCAGTGGGAGACTGTCAAAGTCAATTGAGGGTCGATTTAGTAATTTATAACAATATTTTACCCAATAATCCGAGAATCGCCACACAACGAGTGGGAGACTGTCAAAGTCAATTAAGGGTCAATTTAGCACTTTATAACAATATTTTACCAAATAATCCGAGAATCGCCACACACCCAGTGGGAGACTGTCAAAGTCAATTGAGGGTCGATTTAGTACGTTATAACAATATTATACGAAATAATCTGGGAATCGCCACACACCCAGTGGGAGACTGTCAAAGCCAAATGAGGGTCTATTTAGTACTTTATAACAATATTATACGAAATAAACCGAGAATCGCCACACACCCAGTGGGAGACTGTCAGTGAAATGAGGATCAATTTAGTACTTTATAACAATATTATACGAAATAATCCGAGAATAGCCACACACCTAGTAGGAGACTGTCAAAGTCAATTGAGGGGTCAATTTAGACCTTTATAATAATATTAAACGAAATAATCCGAGAATCGCCACACACCCAGTGGGAGACTCTCTAAGTCAATTGAGGGTCGATTTAGTAGTTTATAACAATATTTTTCCAAATAATTCGAGAATCGCTACACACCGAGTGGGAGACTGTCAAAGTCAATTGAGGGTCGATTTAGTACTCAAGAACAATATTGTTCGAAATAATCCGAGAATCGCCACACACCCAGTGGGAGACTGTCAAAGTCAAGTGAGGATCAATTTAGTACTTTATAACAATATTATACGAAATAATCCGAGAATCGCCACACACCCAGTGGGAGACTTTCAAAGTCAATTGAGGGTCAATTTAGTACTTAATAACAATATTATACGAAATAATCCGAGAATCGCCACACACCCAGTGGGAGACTTTCAAAGTCAATTGAGGGTCGATTTAGCACTTTATAACAATAATATACCAAATAATCCAAGAATCGCCACACACCGAGTGGGAGACTCTCAAAGTCAATTGAGGGTCAATTTTAGTACATTATAACAATATTATACGAAATAATCCGAGAATCGCCACACACCGAGTGGGAGACTTTCAAAGTCAATTGAGGGTCGATTTAGTACTTAAGAGCAATATTATACGAAATAATCCGAGAATCGACACACACGGAGTGGGAGACTGTCAAAGTCAATTGAGGGTCGATTTAGTACTTTATAACAATAATATACGAAATAATCCGAGAATCGCCACACACCGAGTGGGACACTGTAAAAGTCAATTGAGGGTCGATTTAGTACTAAAGAACAATATTATACGAAATAATACGAGAATCGCCACACAACGAGTGGGAGACTGTCAAAGTCAATTGAGGGTCGGTTTAGTACTTTATAACAATATTATACGAAGTAATCCGAGAATCGCCACACACTCAGTGGGAGACTTTCAAAGTCAATTGAGGGTCGATTTAGTACTTTATAACAATATTATATGAACTAATCCGAGAATCGCCACACACCAAGTGGGAGACTGTCAAAGTCAATTGGGGGTCGACTTAGTAGTTTATAACAATATTATACGAAATAATCCGAGAATCGCCACAAACCGAGTGGGAAACTGTCAAAGTCAATTGAGGGTCGATTTAGTACTTTATAACAATATTATACGAAAAAATCCGAGAATCGCCACACTCCTAGTGGGAGACTTTTAAAGTCAATTGAGGGTCGATTTAGTAATTTATAGCAATATTTTACCCAATAATCCGAGAATCGCCACACAACGAGTGGGCGACAGTCAAAGTCAATTGAGGGTCGATTTAGCACTTTATAACAATATTATACAAAATAATCCGAGAATCGCCACACACTGAGTGGGAGCCTGTCAAAGTCAATTGAGAGTCGATTTAGTTTTTTTTAACAATATTATACGAAATAATCCGAGAATCGCCACACAACGAGTGGGAGACTGTCAAAGTCAATTGAGGGTCGATTTAGTACTTTATAACAATAATATACGAAATAATCCGAGAATCGCCACACACCGAGTGGGACACTGTAAAAGTCAATTGAGGGTCGATTTAGTACTTAAGAACAATATTATACGAAGTAATCCGAGAATCGCCACACACCGAGTGGGAGACTGTCAAAGTCAATTGAGGGTCGATTTACTACGTTATAACAATATTATAGGAAAAAATCCGAGAATCGCCACACAACCAGTGGGAGACTGTCAGTCAAATGAGGGTCAATTTAGTACTTTTTTAACAATATTATACGAAATAATCCGAGAATCGCCACACACCCAGTGGGGGACTGTCAAAGTCAATTGAGAGTCGATTTAGTACTTTATAACAATATTATACCAAATAATCCGAGAATCGCCACATCACGAGTGGGAGTCTGTCAAAGTCAATAGTCAATAGTCAATTTAGTACTTTATAACAAAATTATACGAAAAAATCCGAGAATCACCACACACCTAGTGGGAGACTGTTAAAGTCAATTGAGGGTCGATTTAGTAATTTATAACAATATTTTACCCAATAATCCGAGAATCGCCACACAACGAGTGGGCGACAGTCAAAGTCAATTGAGGGTCGATTTAGCACTTTATAACAATATTATACAAAATAATCCGAGAATCGCCACACAATGAGTGGGAGCCTCTCAAAGTCAAT
Organism: Homarus americanus; assembly: GCF_018991925.1. Taxonomy (NCBI): domain Eukaryota; kingdom Metazoa; phylum Arthropoda; class Malacostraca; order Decapoda; family Nephropidae; genus Homarus; species Homarus americanus. The sequence goes on along the minus strand of NW_024738013.1, from coordinate 204 downwards.
TGAGAGTCGATTTAGTTTTTTTTAACAATATTATACGAAATAATCCGAGAATCGCCACACATCGAATAGGAGACTGTCAAAGTCAATTGAGGTTCGATTTAGTACTTTATAACAATATTATACGAAATAATGCGAGAATCGCCACACACCCAGTGGGAGACTGTCAGTCAAATGAGGTTCAATTTAGTACTTTATAACAATATT
>NW_024738012.1:0-18497 GCF_018991925.1 Homarus americanus | reverse complement strand
CAATACGTTACTACTGTAAGGCCATGTGCGGGTAGGAACTGAGCTTATCTTACATAATCAACAGTAAACTAAGAAGATCTGCGACTGCTGGATCCTACGAAAATGGCCAATGGATAAAAGACATTATGTAGTTTAGGATTCTCTTTGGGAGGGGATGATGAAGAAGCCTTGTTCCAGCAGTGAACTGACACTGGGTGATGATTAAAATATATTCATACTTGATAGATTTATATATGATTAACTCTTGAAACACACAGGCAACAATTTATATTTAAAACCAATGATCAAGCCGTTGGTGTTCCCGTGTGGCCCAAACTAAGCCATGGTTTAAGGCCCGCGTGACCAGTCTTACGCTTCCTCGGTACAAGACGCCTCTGGGACAAGGGAGGCCCCATGTATGTGGAGTGCGTGTCTTATGTTTACAGTCTTGCTTGTTGTTAATGGACTCACGCTCGCTCGTATAACCCTTGTCTGAATATTTAATGAGTCCTGACCTCCTGTACATCCTGATGTGTGCACTGCTCATGTTAATATTAAACAATACATTTATTTAAAAATGTCCAGTATAAAAAAAATAACAAGGTTTGTCTATACGCATATCAGTCAAGTGTCGACTGACTTACTGATAAATAACCTGACTGAGGTACACAATACAACAGCACCTGGTTCACTGCATGACACACTGACAGACATAGCCCAATCACATTACCCTCACCCTCCAATAACACCATCAAAGGTAATTATAATTCTGTAATAAAGTGAAGGTACACAAACAAGTTTCTGGCCCCTAATGGAACGTGTTTTTGTTGTCCTGTTGACCTGGCGGGTGTAGGGATGGGGGGGGGGTTAAGAGAGATGGAATGAAAAGGGAGCGAAGGGGAAGGAGGCAGGAGGCATGATAAAAGAGGAAGATGGGACGTGTGGATGAGATATATTAGTGATCATGCCAGTGTAAATATACTGTATATATATACGGTATGTTTAAGGATGATGGAAAGTAAATTAAGACACGTCACTAGGATGGTGGTATAGTAGGTGGGAGAGGAACAGAGAGAGGAGGAGGGAGGTATAACATTGGTATGGGGGGAGGATATTGGTAGACCTCAACCCTTGCATGTCAATAAACCAAGTGTCTGGCTTACCTCTGGCCCTAACACGACGACCTACACACACACATACTCTCTCTCTCTCTCTCTCTCTGTGTGTCTGTATGTCTGTCTCACCGATTTTTCTGTCGTTTCTACGCTCCTCTCCACATATTTAAAGGAGAACGCTGGACTTGGGGTCAGTTTTTGAGACTACAGCTTTGGGGTGGATAAGTTTGTGTGTGTGTGTGTGTGTGTGTTTTTTTTCGCGTGTTTTTCCCCCCATGGTAGTGTTTCATCCCAGGTTTTATTCGTTGGAAAAGTGTTTGTTTTTAATGTTTTTTCACGGCGTTATTGTTGTGTGTGTGTTGTATCTTTTTCTTCTTCCTTTCTCCTGTCTCTTGATTTTGTTCATTATCGATTATCTTTCAATTCTCCTTCACTTCACAACAATTTTTCAGTCCATTGTTATCCATCAAACATTCTCTCTCTCTCTCTCTCTCTCTCTCTCCATACGTCCATGTTATTCACCTTTCATAAAATGCTAAAGGGAGGAATGAGGCAGCCGTCACTCTCCGTTCATCACAAACTGACGTACACAAACAACTGACCAAACGCACCTTTTCACCGGACCCACAACAATCAACCCGAACTAAAAACAAAAGCTGTAATCTTTTCTTTTTTTTAATATTACACGACCTATTAACCTGTTTGTGTGTGTATGACGAATTAGGTTAGGTTAGGTTAGGTTAGGTTAGGCTAGGCTAGGATGGGTTAAATTGGTTTAGGTTAGGTTAAGTTTGGCTAGGATGGGGTAAATTAGGTTAAGTTAGGTTACGTTACGGTACGTTAGTTTAGGGTGGAAGCAAAAGGCTCTTTTTTAATGGTAAGCTGAATACCAAGTCTTTTTCAGGCGTTAACCCCCACTCATCACACCTCTCCTCTGTTTCATCCCCGACACAATACCTCCCCCGTGGTGTATGGATGACTTGTGCAGGTTAGTTATGTTGAGAATTTACGTAGGAGAGAGAGAGAGAGAGAGAGAGAGAGACAGAGAGACAGAGACAGAGAGAGAGAGAGAGAGAGGGGATGTGGCTCTATATGTAAATGTCTTGAAGTTGGTAAGTTTTTGGACGCATGTTTTTTTTATCATCCAATTAGGTTGTTTTTCACGTGTTTGTGTGTGTGTGTGTGTGCGTGTTTCTTCTCTTCCTCATATACACACACGGTAGTTTAAGTAATAATATATGTAGTCACGTGACGACCAACATAACTGACGTTTCATCAGTGTAAGTGAGTCGTGCCATAGTACAGGGGGATACCTACCTAATCTCTCGTCCCAGCTCCCTGTTATATAACTCTCAAAGTCATTAATTATCCGACGTGTTTAACATATTAAGAAACAAGTAGATGAATTTAAAAGTTGGAGTCATTTTTATTTTTTACGTATTTTTTCTGGTGAGAATTTTTTTTCTTCACTTATTCACTAAAAGTTAAAACGCCATTAAAGTTCAAATTATTTTATACTTTCTGGTTATTTATTTATTTTTTATCTTAATCATCAAAGTTAGCTACAGTTGAGGAAGTAAAGAATTTATCTATCTAAAATTTTATGGAAACCGTCGTCAAAGTTGTAGGGTTTAAGTGAATCTTTTTTTTTTGCCAGTGTGTAGCGAAATTTTCCTGTGTCATTCGCCTAAATTTTAATAATGCCTTCAACTATATTTTCTCCTTGACTTTCGCGTATCATTCAGGTCAATACCGTGACTCCTGTAACTAGTAAATTAGCTCATTTTGACTTCTTTAAGCTGATCTATCAAATACCATCTTTTTTGTTTAACCCACAATGCAGATATAATTGTTCTCACTCGTCCGAATTATTTACGGTATAAAACTCGTCGGGAAAAATGATCTTCTCAGTCCAGTCTAAGGAGCGAGGGGGGGGGGGGGCACTACACATTTGACCTATTTCAATTACCATATAAACAAGTGAAAAAACCCGCTGTTATTTACACTCCTAACACCGTAATTATAGTTTATACTCGCTACTTATCTGTTATGTCTGACAGCGTTTCATTCTATTTGTTTGTAAGTTAAAATTTTACCTATTCATAGTAGCGGCCAGGACGATATCACCCTTAACTATCCGTAAAAGCTTCTACTAACGCTGAGCTTTATCCGTGTACTGTTTAAAAGGCTCCATCCATCCATCCATCGACTTCTCAGCAGGTCATGGCAGGAGCGGAGTTCTGTCAATGTTTAATTAGGTTAACAGCTGTTCTCTCCAGTACAGTGTGTGTGATCAAGCCACGTCTTTCACCAGTGTGTTCTTAGTGTATTAGCCGTCATTACGTGAACTTGAAAACTTAATTCAGATCCAATTAAGGTGAAATTATCAACCTTCTCTCTCTCTCTCTCTCTCATTTTCGCTATTCACTTCTTTCATTTTAACTTCCCCTTCCCTCACTCCCTCCCTCGTCCATCCTTACCTCTCCTTCCTTCTCCTTCCTTCCCTCCCTCCCTCCCTCCATCGACGGCCTAAGATATAGAGCCTTGTTTGATGTGTCAATATTTTTGCCCCCTCCCTCTCTGCCCTAGATGAAGATTTGTGAGTTGTTGGTGTCTGGAACAGGAAGGGAATTGGAAGGGGGAAAAAGAAAAGGTATATAGATATATAGAGATGAAGGAACGAGGAAATAAAGTAAAATGGGAATAGGGGAAATGAAGAAAGAAGGGAGTTGCAAACAAAAGAGAAAGCATTGGAACTAGGGAAATAAAAGAGACTGAGAATTAGAGGAAAGAAGAAATGGGAAATGGTTATTAAAGACAAAGACGAATGGGGATAATGGGGGAAATAAAGGGGAAGGAAATGGATAAATAATAAGAAGAAAAAATATTATGAAAATCAATACAAAGAAAAAAATGATTTGAAAGAAGGAAATAAAAGATTGCTAACGAAAAAAAATGAAGAGTGAAAGTAGATGAAAATACGAATAGCAGGATGAAGATAAAAGGGGAAGAGTATTTAGAGAATAAGGGTATACGTAGGAGAGAAGAAGAGAAGAAAGGAAATGATCTTTAAAAGCTTGTATACTGGTAGTTCTTGGGGTCGATTGGGGTAAATAGATGGATAATTTGGGTTTGATAAGGGTCATAGGCAGTAGTGAAGATCAAACGATATAGAAAACGTGAAGCAGGGATGGATGGGGGGGGGGTCGGGTGTTATTAGCAAGTCATCCTAACATCCAGGTGTTTATGACTTAACTGATGGATTATGTTCCCTAAAGTAATTTGTAAAGGTGTATTGAAAGTTGGTACTCGTGTTATATACACCTGTTTCTTGCCTGCTTACGAAAGAGCTTAGGTATGATAATTATATCTCTTAAGTGTAACCGTTTGAGTTATTGTTAAGATCAATAATGTTGTCTGTTTCCATCATGGCGGCTGTGGTAACCTAACCAAATACACACACCTTAACCTCACATAACCAAAGCTTTTTACTTCACATAACCAAAGCTTTTTACCTCACATAACCAAAGCTTCTTACCTCACTTATCCAAAATATTTTACCTCACATAACCAAAGCTTTTTACCTCACATAACCAAAGCTTTTTACCTCACATAACCAAAGCTTTTTACCTCACATAACCAAAGCTTTTTACCTCACATAACCAAAGCTTTTTACCTCACAACCAAAGTATATGGTAGAAATAGGCTGGTTAAGTGTGGTTGCTTTTGCCAGTTTTAAAATTAACTTGTACACTTTTAACCAACAAATTGATTTAGGCAATACCCAGTGTTAAGCCACAGAGGTTTGATGGAACTTGATATAGAAACACAATAGAAAAATAATCCCTTGTTATATATGTTAATAAAATCACTTAATGGTTCAAAATGGACCTAGATTTTGGTTTTCATTATTACCAACATTTTACACCACTTTTGACTCCACTGACTGTACAAGTACCGTTCTGGTTATATGCACTAATGATGTCAATGTCAGTCTGTTCAATACTCACATTACTCAAAGCATTTATAAAAGGCATCGTGAGAGTCAAAAGTCTTTTCATAATTAATAAAACCCAATATTGTGAGCATATGTGGAACACCTCCTGGGCTAAACTTGCAGGTGATCTTTAGTACTAGAGATACCTTTAAATGACAGACAGACATACACAGACAGACAGACAGATGTGTTGAGCTGTGTGTGGGGTGAGGTAGTGGAGTACTGTACTGGAGTTGGGTATAACTATGTCATTCCTTAGTCCCCAGTTAATGAGCGGTGGACTGAAGCGACTATAGTTAGTGACGAGTTTTAGTGATTTTTTTGGTTTTCTGTTTTAGATAAATCTATATAAAATAATTGTTCTGTTTAGAAATTAGAACGTAGAAAAGAGTATACAAAAGGGTTATGTTAATTAGAAAAGGTAGAACACACACACACACACACAAGAGAATCTTACGCTAGTTTTACTCTTCCTTGTCATGTTGTCTTCTTCCCACTCGTCCTTGTTATCTCCTCTATCTTCCTGTCTATATTGTCTTCCTCTTCCCACTCACCTTATCCACCCTGTTATCCTCCCACTTATTGTATTCTCCTCTCATTTATTTGATCTTTATCCCACTCACTTTATCCATCTTCCATTAATCTTGTTGTTCTCCCGCTCAGCCTGTCTGCTTCCCACTCATCCTGTCCTTCTCCCACTCACTGTATCAATCTTCCATTAATCTTGTCCCCCTCCCACTCACTCTGTCCCCTGTGTGAATCTTTCCTTCCCCGTCCCTTCAACACCACCTTCCTTCCATCCTTCCTCTCATTCTGTGCATCATCCTATTTTATCCTGTTCACAAGTTTATCCCTTTCTACTTAGCATCTCCCTCTCTGTCACACTCCCCTCTCGCTTCCCTCTCTTCCTCCTCCTCCTCCTCCCACTCATAGACATACTAGAGTCTCTACTTTCCTATACCTTTCAATGGACCTCTGTGGCGAGCGTATAATCTCTCTCTCTCTCTCTCTCTCTCTCTCTCTCTCTCTCTCTCTCTCTCTCTCTCTCTCTCCTATTTATAAAGCCTTAAGATCCTGTTCAGCCATATTTTTTTGTTCCTATGTTTTTAAAGAATCTCTGTGTGAAATACTAAAGCTACTCTGATTGTATACTTTAGTAATTACTCAACCAAATTAAATCTTCCCTGGGTCACTGTTACTCATGCCGGGGATACATTCATTCACTCGCACGTCTCTCCTCAACTATTGCCTTCTCGTTTACGTCTCGCTATAATGAAGTTTGTTGTTAGAAGAAATATTTAATTTTATTTTGTGTATGGAGAAAATACGATGATATTTGGGTATATATGAACTGCGTACAGTGAAATCTCCATATAACGGATTTCTCTATCTAATCCGATATTACGGACTTTCATATAAATAAAGTACCTTAGCTGCAGGTGTTGCATTTAGCGGATTCTTGATATAACGGATTTTCCTCTCCATATAGTCCGTTAATTAGAGTTCCCACTGTTTGTTCTGAGTAATAAGAAACGAAATGAGACTTGGGTATACACCTGTTGCCATAGTTCCCCCGTAAAGTTAGAAGCTGTAAACTGGAAATATTTTGAGAAACGGAATTTTTCTTCACCCATAAGGATTAAACAGAGTTACTGTGTTAGTATGTGTGTTTATTTTTCTAGACTTAATCTTACCTGTCTCTCTTACCACACTAATTACCTGTGTATTAGTTCCTTTACCTATTCCTGCCACCTACTTTATCACATCTTTTTTCTCCCTTCACTCTGTCTTACCTTTTTTCTTCTTTCTTCTTCTAGGTTAGGATTCTTATTCTTGTTCTTCGTATTCTTATTCTAATTCTTTGTATTTTTATTCTTATTCTTCGTATTCTTATTCTTATTCTTCGTATTCTTATTCTTATTCATCGTATTCTTATTCTTATTCTTCGTATTCTTATTCTAATTCTTTGTATTTTTATTCTTATTCTTCGTATTTTTATTCTTATTCTTCGTATTCTTATTATTATTCTTCGTATTCTTATTCTTCTTATTCTTCTTATTCTTATTCTTATTCTGCTTATTCTTATTCTTCTTATTCTTATTCTTCGTATTCTTATTCTTATTCTTCGTATTCTTATTCTAATTCTTTGTATTTTTATTCTTATTCTTCGTATTCTTATTCTTATTCTTCGTATTCTTATTCTTATTCTTCGTATTCTTATTCTAATTCTTTGTATTTTTATTCTTATTCTTCGTATTTTTATTCTTATTCTTCGTATTCTTATTCTTATTCTTCGTATGCTTATTCTTCTTATTCTTATTCTTCTTATTCTTCTTATTCTTCTTATTCTTATTCTTATTCTTCTTATTCTTATTCTTATTCTTCTTATTCTTATTCTTATTCTTCTTATTCTTATTCTTCGTATTCTTATTCTTATTTTTCGTATTCTTATTCTAATTCTTTGTATTTTTATTCTTATTCTTCGTATTTTTATTCTTATTCTTCGTATTCTTATTCTTATTCTTCGTATTCTTATTCTTATTCTTCTTATTCTTCTTATTCTTATTCTTCTTATTCTTATTCTTCTTATTCTTATTCTTCTCATTCTTATTCTTCGTATTCTTATTCTTCGTATTCCTATTCCTATTCTTATTCTTATTCTTCTTATTCTTATTCTTCGTATTCTTATTCTTCATATTCTTATTCTTCTTATTCTTATTCTTCATATTCTTATTCTTCTTATTTTTATTCTTCTTATTCTTATTCTTCGTATTCTTATTCTTATTCTTTGTATTTTTATTCTTATTCTTCGTAATCTTATTCTTATTCTTCATATTCTTATTCTTCTTATTCTTATTCTTCTTATTCTTATTCTTCTTATTCTTCTTCTTCGTATTCTTATTCTCATTCTTATTCTTCTTATTCTTATTCTTATTCTTATTCTTCTTATTCTTCTTATTCTTCTTCTTCGTATTCTTATTCTTATTCTTATTCTTCTTATTCTTATTCTTCGTATTCTTATTCTTCATATTCTGATTCTTCTTATTCTTATTCTTCATATTCTTATTCTTCTTATTTTTATTTTTCTTATTCTTATTATTCGTATTCTTATTCTTTGTATTTTTATTCTTATTCTTCGTATTCTTATTCTTATTCTTCGTATTCTTATTCTTCTTATTCTTATTCTTATTCTTCTTATTCTTATTCTTCTTATTCTTATTCTTCGTATTCTTATTCTTATTCTTCTTATTCTTCTTATTCTTATTCTTCTTATTCTTCTTCTTCGTATTCTTATTCTCATTCTTATTCTTCTTATTCTTATTCTTATTCTTCTTATTCTTATTCTTCTTATTCTTCTTCTTCGTATTCTTATTCTTATTCTTATTCTTCTTATTCTTATTCTTCGTATTCTTATTCTTCATATTCTGATTCTTCTTATTCTTATTCTTCATATTCTTATTCTTATTTTTATTTTTATTATTCTTATTATTCGTATTCTTATTCTTATTCTTTGTATTTTTATTCTTATTCTTCGTATTCTTATTCTTATTCTTCGTATTCTTATTCTTCTTATTCTTATTCTTATTCTTCTTATTCTTATTCTTCGTATTCTTATTCTTATTCTTCTTATTCTTATTCTTCTTGTGCTTCTTATTCTTCTTCTTCGTATTCTTATTCTATTTTATTTTTAATACCTTTTACCTTCCCTACTGTTTCCTCCTTCCCAGCCTAATCACTCTTCTCCTTTCATCTCTCTCCCTCTCATCTGGTCCACCCACTTCCAACTCTTTCCCACAACATTCCCTGCCCGAGGTGAACACACACTCTCTCTCTCTCTCAATAAATGCCTCTAATACTCACTTGATATGCGTCACCCCAGCTCCAATTATCTCCCTTAAACTCTTTAACTAGTACAGTACAGTAAAACCTTTATTTAACGGACTATGTGTAGGGAAAAGTCCGTTATATCGAGGGTCCGTTAGATATGAAACCCCTATCTAATGGACTATAAAGGTGAAAATACGTTATATCGAAGGTCCGTTAGATATGAAAAGCCCATCTTAAGTGTTATTTGAAGAGAGGTGTCCGTTATATGGAGGTTTCGCTGTATGTGACGAAGGAAAGTATGATGTAATTTATGTGGTGTGTGTGTGTGTGTATGTGTGTGTGTGTGTGTGTGTGTGTGTGTGTGTGTGTGTGTGTGTTACAATGTACATATCTTAAAGTATCAACGCCATTTAACTTCATGACCAGAAAGTTATTTATATACACACGTGTTTGTTTGTGTGTGTAAGACAAACATGTAAAGAGAAGTGAAGTTGGTAGAGTTGGGTACAGCGGGGAGAGAAAGGCTCCTCTGCTCCTCTTCCTCTTCCTGCTCCTCCTCTTCCTCGTCTTGCTCCTCCCCCTTTTCTTTCTTCTCCTCCTCCTCCTCTTTCTCCTCCTCCTCCTCTTTCTCTTCCTTCTCCTTCTCCTTTTTCTTCTTTTCCTCCTTCTCCCCCTTCCTGCTCCTACTTTTCCTCTTTTTTTTCCTCCTCCTCCTTTTCTTTCTTCCCCTCTTCCTCCTCCCTTCTCGTGTCCTCCTCCTCCTCCTCCTCCTCCTCCTCCTTCCCCTTCTTGTTCCTCTTGTTGTTGTTTGTCTTCTTCTCTAGGCGTATCATATGTTAATACTAATAGCATGGAAGACAAAGCCAAGTTCTGAATAAGAGAACAGAAAGTAAAACACAGGACCGAGAGAGAGAGAGAGAGAGAGCACACACCCAGTTTATGAGTCTTCTGACGACACACGTGTGAAGAACAAAGAACAATGTCAATAAATATAAAGAAGAACTACTAGAACGAGGAGAACATAACATAAAGAGGAAGTAAAAAACAAACATATAATAGATATAAGAAAGAGGAATAATTAAAGGCATAAAGAACCAAAACTACAGGTAAATAAATAAAAATGGAAAATCAAGAGACGCGCGTCATGAACAAAACAACTAACTGGGTAACATGAATGACAAGACCAAAAAACATACATACATACATACATACATATATACATACATACATGTAGCGTGAAAGATCAAAGCATAATACAACGGGAGAAAAAAGAGGAAACAGGAGAAGTCGAAGAAAGAATAAAAGACGAATGTAACAAAACACCAACAACAATACACTGAAAAAGAAGAAGGAGGGAGAAGAAGAAGAAGTATACACATAAGGAACAAAGTTAAAACGTAATAAATATAGAGAAATTTGAGAAGGCAACAGAGAAATAAAACACAGACGGTAAAAAGTAAAGAGAATAAAGAGGAAGAGGAACTAGAAAAAAATAACAGTATAAATGGGGACAAATTTATTCGAACAAGAGGAGAGAGAGAGAGAGAGAGAGAGAGAGAGAGAGAGAGAGAGAGAGAGAGAGAGAGAGAGAGAGAGAGTGGATAATGTGTGTGTGTGTGTGTGTGTGTGTGTGTGTGTGTGAAATAAGCAAGCCAGATGAAACAGACTTGGCGTAAGTATGTAACAGACTGACTTAGTGTGTCATGGGCTTGGAGTAAGTGTGTTATGAGGGGTGAAGGTCTCGCTCTGCCAGACTTGACGACCCAGAACATGATAATATTTTGACTCTAAATAACTATTAAAACTTTTTGTGTCTTCCGTCTTGGGTAGTTGGCTGGTGAGGTTATTTGTTCTGATGATTTACACACACACACACACACACACACACACACACACACAGCGCGCGCGCGCGCACTTAATTTTAGAACGCCTTGAATATATTTTCATGACTTTGTATCCAGAAAGATGTGAGGAATTTGACAGCAACGAAATATTTTGTATACGACAGTCACGATGGGGAAAAATTCTGGGACGATTACGAACTTCAGAATATTTCTCAGTTATTACCGAAAAGATGGGTTAGAATATGTAAGAGCATTTTATAGGGAACTCTTCTCTTTTATTTGTTATTTTATTATCCTCATTATTATTTTTATTGCCATTATTGTTGTTATTATTATTATTATTATTATTATTATTATTATTATTATTATTATTATTATTATTATTATTATTATTATTATTATTATTATTATTATTATTATTATTATTATTAATATTATTATTATTATTATTATTATTATTATTATTATTATTATCATCATCATCATCTTCCTGAACTCGTCCAAATAGCCCACACACAACATACACACACACACAGAAAAAGAGGAAAATTTCACACCAGGCACAAGTGCAGTGAAGCGCAGAAAGCGATGGTCTGGCAAGGGAAACCGGGCCAAAAGTCTGAGCTGGAGGGAACAATAACCGAGGAGCCACCATCACCACCACCTGACGCGGGTGTTATCGTAGGTCGGGAGGTGGAGTTAGTCTTTACCACGCCCAAAGGTACTGAGGTGATTGCAGGTGTGACGAGATGTTAGGAAGAGGGATGGAGACAGACAGTGTGATAATCAGGAGTAATCTGTCTGTCTCCTCCTGTAGTCTTAGTTATCATTTCCTTACTGTTATATACAATACCATTCGCTATCTTGTATGTAAATGACACCACCTATTGAGACCCAATTGTGTTCCTTCTCCAGTCTGTAAACGAAATGAAATCGTGTTTATCTTTTAGTTAGTGATACAGGATTGTTGTAGTCCCACACGGTGATCAACATCGCTCATATCCTCTTACTTATTTCCCCAACCACCCTCCCTCCATACCCTCCCTTCCTCCCCCTCCCCCTACCCTCTACCTCCCTCCCTACCCCTTACCCCTACTCTACCCCTTCCCCCTCCCTTCCACCCTACCCGTTCACGAAATATATTCCTTCAACCTCTGGCCACTAATCCTGAAGATGAGTCAAGTCTAAGCTATATCGGGAGTGAATAGGTTTCCTCAACACACCTCAAGTTTTAAGCCTTAAGTCTAGATTTACGAGTTCACACATGGCTAGTATATGCCACTGATTTTTGGGCCCATACACACGTACATACATACATGCATACACACCAGCTACAGAGACAGTATCGCGACACCTTTTAAACACCTGAGACAACTAGTTAATTAATCTGTTGTTGACTCACTGAAGAGCCTCGAGAGCTGGTGGTCGATGGTGACTGTGACTCGTGTTTTGATTGTGTTCAGGCAATGGGTACAGGAGGTAGTGTGATGGGCGGGTGGACAGAGGGACAGACGGATAGAGGGACACGGATATTCCCACAGATATTCCAATATTCCAAAAGCACGGGAATATACTGATAGATACGCCTCGATAGGACCCAGATGAAATATTTAAGCAGGAATTTCTGTTTTTTTAATTCCTTGTAAGGATTTTTTTTATTTGTTATATTATAATTTTTATGGTTAAATAAAGTGATAAATAGAGAAGTAAAAGAAAATAACGAATGAATAAATATATTGAGAATTTAAGATTAAGGTAAATAGAAAGATAGACAAAGAAAACGGTAAATAGAAACATATAGAAAATAATTAGATAAAAGTAGGAATAACTAGAGATAGAGAAGGGGTTTATCATCACTACCTACACGGGGGAGTGACTCACTATAATCTTGATGGTGAAGGAGAGTGCTGGGTCTTCTTATTAGTATAATGAGTATTAAATTCACTCATGAAGAACTGACATAAAACTTAAGTGGTCATTAAATCTTTTTTTATGTCCGGCCAGATAGTGGGTGGAAGAATGTATTGATTCTGAGGCCGCTTTTATTTCTTCTTCTCCTCCTCCTCCTCCTCCTCCTCATCCTCCTCTTCCTTCTTCTTCTTCTGTTGGTGTTAATTTTATTATTTTATTATTTTTTATTTAATATTATTATGATTAGTAGTAGTAGTAGTAGTAGTAGTAGTAGTATTATTGTTGTTGTTGTTCTTACTATTTATTATTATTATTATTATTATTATTATTATTATTATTATTATTATTATTATTATTATTATTATTATTATTATTATTATCATTATTATTAATATTATTATCATCGCCTGAGCGTTTCTATCTATCTATCATCGCTTCGTTTAATGACGATGTTACACCAACGCAGGGATGGTCGCTTGGTTGTCTGGAAGAGGAAGTACACACTGATCGTATAAGAACAAACTATGTTATGTCAGTTTATTTTTTCCGGTGTTTCAACCTCCACATTCTGAGGCCAAAATGTCAGGTTTTACTGAGAAGATAAAATTTAGAATTGTGAGATTAGTTTTTTCTCTACTTTATATTTTACGTTCTATTGCTGGTGGTATTATTATTATTATTATTATTATTATTATTATTATTATTATTATTATTATTATTATTATTATTATCACCTCCAAGGTCAGACGATGCAGTGGGTCTTATAGTAATTATTTTGTCAATTTTGTTGAGAGAGAGAGAGAGAGACTAATTAAATTACTTTACATGCCTCTGGGGGAGTTAAGTGATATATGTATACAGTATGTAAAGACCACAGCCTCACCAGCCAACACTAACAGGGCCTGAGGCTGCTGGACGGCAACATTTGCTCTGTTGATGGAAATATTTACCTCCCCGTCCACCTCTCGCACAGGTGAGAATGTTGGGTAAATGCATAAATAAATAAGGAATATTTTAAGTGTTTATTTTAGCGAACACATAGACGGAGACTCTCATTAAGTTACAGGAAATTAGGGAAGAGAGAGAGAGAGAGAGAGAGAGAGAGAGAGAGAGAGAGAGAGAGAGAGAGAGAGAGAGAGTATGACTACCTCTCCTTGAATTTCTGCCCCTCTAGGTCCATCGCTTCATAATAAGGGAGATCTGCGCCTCTTAAATTAAAATCATTTCTCGTAAATTAAAAAAAAATCATTCGTAAATTAACCATTTACTTGTAAATTGTTAAATTAAATCGTAAATCAAATATTTTTCTCATTGAATTATTATTTTATCTCGCTCGTGAACCAAATATTTTAACCGTAAATTATTTCAGCTGACGGTGTGAATAATTATTTTTTCTCGTAAAACAATTCATCTCCCTCGTAAATCAAACATTCTAATTACATTTTTTTCCTCTCATTTGAAAAAAAAATTATTGTACATAAAAATTATTTCATCTCATTCTTAAATAAAGAATTTTACTTTCAAACATTATTCAGTTGCTCGTTACCTGTGTGTTTTCGTCGACAATTCTATTATTTTCTCTCATAATACTGGTAACTCACTTGTCCATGAGAGATTTTATTCATTAACATTGTTCTTATGCAGACAAATGATCTGTTTCTTTACAGCCAAAAGTAACTATTGTTTATTTTTGGTCGTATGGATAATCTCTCTCTCTCTCTCTCTCTCTCTCTCTCTCTCTCTCTCTCCGTCAGTTGTTCTGGTAGATGAAGGTCACGTAGAAGCGAGGTATCAACTTCACCTGTTACATTACCTAAGCTCTTCACCTTGTATAAGTAATTGAAGTCAGCCTCGAGGGCAATCATGAAGGAAAAGTAGTTCCTCAAGTGACGCCTACCTATGTCTCAAGTCTGATGATAATGCGAGTAATTAGTCTCAAGTCTGATCATAATGCGAGTAATTAGTCTCAAGTCTGATCATAATGCGAGTAATTAGTCTCAAGTCTGATCATAATGCGAGTAATTAGTTTAAGTCTGATCATAATGTGAGTAATTAGTCTCAAGTCTGATCATAATGCGAGTAATTAGTCTCAAGTCTGATCATACGCGAGTAATTAGTTTCAAGTCTGATCATAATGCGAGTAATTAGTCCTCAAGTCTGATCATAATGCGAGTAATTAGTCTCAAGTCTGGATCATAATGCGAGTAATTAGTTCTAAGTTCGATCATAATGCGAGTAATTATCCTCAAGTCTGATCATAATGCGAGTAATTAGTCTCAAGTCTGGATCATAATGCGAGTAATTAGTCGTCCAATCATAATGCGAGTAATTAGTCTCAAGTCTGATCATAATGCGAGTAATTAGTCTCAAGTCTGATCATAATGCGAGTAATTAGTCTCAAGTCTGATCATAATGCGAGTAATTAATCTCAAGTTTGATCATAATGCGAGTAATTAGTCTCAAGTCTGATCATAATGCGAGTAATTAGTCTCAAGTCTGATCATAATGCGAGTAATTAGTCTCAAGTCTGATCATAATGCGAGTAATTAGTCTCAAGTCTGATCATAATGCGAGTAATTAGTCTCAAGTCTGATCATAATGCGAGTAATTTGTCTCAAGTCTGATCATAATGCGAGTAATTAGTCTCAAGTCTGATCATAATGCGAGTAATTAGTCACAAGTCTGATCATAATGCGAGTAATTAGTCTTCAAGTCTGGATCATATAATGCGAGCAATTAGTCTCAAGTCTGATCATAATGCAGCATCATTCTGGGTCTGATCATAATGCGAGTAATTAGTTCAAGTCTGATCATAATGCGAGTAATTAGTCTCAAGTCTGATCACAATGCGAGTAATTAGTTCCAAGTCTGATCATAATGCGAGCGAACAGCCCCAAGTCTGATCATAATGCGAGTAATTAGTCTCAAGTCTGATCATAATGCGAGTAATTAGTCTCAAGTCTGATCATAATGCGAGTAATTAGTCTCAAGTCTGATCATAATGCGAGTAATTAGTCTCAAGTCTGATCATAATGCGAGTAATTAGTCTCAAGTCTGATCATAATGCGAGTAATTAGTCTCAAGTCTGATCATAATGCGAGTAATTAGTTTCATGTCTGATCATAATGCGAGTAATTAGTTTCATGTCTGATCATAATGCGAGTAATTAGTTTCATATCTGATCATAATGCGAGTAATTAGTTTCATGTCTGATCATAATGCGAGTAATTAGTTTCATGTCTGATCATAATGCGAGTAATTAGTCTCAAGTCTGATCATAATGCGAGTATTATCACGCTAAAGAGAAAATTACGTCACGTCAACCACTTTTTGAGAGGGAGGGGGGGGGATGGGGCGTGGGGGATTGATTAAAATAATTAATATCCCGGTATAAGAATCCGACGTCACTAAACTAACTTTACCGGAGGCGTGACGGGGGTGTGGGCACGGATGTATGGTAAGCGCAGGACTGAGTGTTTCATTGGTAAATTATGTTCTTCACTCTTATCATCTCCAGGAGTAAATGTTTTACTAAGTGACGTCCACAGGTTCTCAGTTTAATATTAATGACCTTTTCACGGCAAAAATATAATGATGAAACACGTAACCACATATTTTTTTTTTTCTCCAAATTTAATTGAAAATCTGAACCGATGGGGGAAAAAATATGATAAATGTTTAAGTTTCTAATGACTTCACTGTAGAGAGGTTGATGGGGGATGCTATTTTTTTTTACAAGTAATTTGAGAGTTATTCGTGTGTTAAAATTAATCTCGAGTCTTGGGCACCTCACTCAATCTCACACAGCCAGACAAGACTCCCACGCGGATTTCTTGTTGCAGAAGACACTCGCTTGGTCTCTTTCTTTTTCAATAATTACAACAATTCTTACTCACTCAAAAGTTTCTTCTCCTCTCCTATTAGATGTTGTGACCTTTGCCTCGTTTTTCACACCGACTCTGTTTTCTTAACGTCGGTCCAGAGGAAATTTATAACAAGTGCACAAGTGACGGAGACAGGAACCTACTTTGGGATTTTTGTGTTTGTTTCGAGTTTGTTTTGTGTTTGTTTTCCTTGCTGTTTCTATTTTTTATCGTGGTTCTTGTTCCACCGCTGAATAAATTTTTCTCAGTTGTCTTGCTGTAAAAGACTTTAGAAAGACGCCTGTGAACTTATATTAATCTAATCCATCCATACTAACACACACACACTAAAACCCACCCACACTGTTGCATGTCCCAAACAATAACAAACTATTTTGGTCGACGTTTAATGTATTCACCTTTAACTCCAGCTCTCACTCACCTGTTCCTCTCCTCAGCTTACTTAGTGGTTCCTTGGCAGGTTATCTCTCTCACTTGTTATAATCTGTCATTATTATATTTATTTACGTATGACTTACTGCTCCTCAGGTGTGGTTTAATTAACTCCATTCACTTACACCTAATAGTTTGTTATATAAAGTGAATATATATTTCTTACCCCAAACAACATTGAAAAAATTTACTTGAGTATAAATGACGTTTGATTCACTGCCGATAATTATCCAACAGTACCTCCAATGGCGTCATTTTTCAGGTCGAGAAAGGGGGGTTTATATTCACATGGTCCCTACGTCAGAATTACGCTACAGAAATAATATACACAATATCTCAACAACGACAATTAGAAAAACGATTGACACTGAGTTTGTTGTTTAAGTATATGTATGGAAAGTAAGATATATATGTGTGTAACTCTGGCGAAGAGATTCTAAAACAGAGAGGAAGAGAAATGGCGATAATTTCCCCCACTCGCTCATCTCTCTGGCTGCTGCTACACGTGTCTGGGTCTTGCTTGATGCCAAAGGTGAAGTGATTCTGATACTGATTTGGGGCACATTAAGACTCACGTCACCAGAGAGAGAGAGACAGACAGACAATCAGAGAGACAAACAAACCGAGAGAAGTATAAAGGTCCGTAAATGGAGATCGAAGACTAAATTAGGTCAAATTACGTTAGATGAGGTTAATTAATTAGAGGAAGATTACTGGAAAATTGAGAAATTAACTTATATTACATTAAAAGTAAATATAATAATTAATACTTAAAAAAATATTGAAATGTTGTGATTTTTTTTTATATTAAGTATCCAAGTTTAAATCATTCTTCAGATCAGTGATATATTTATAAAAAAATCTAATTAATACTTGATCATTTTTAGAATACAAATAAAAATACAGTGAAACTTCTATTTAACGGACGATATGGAGAGGGAATTCCGTTATATGGAGAGTAAAGTCCGTTATATGGAGAGTAAAGTCCGCTATATGGAGGTCTCACTGTAGTCCGTATCAAACGCCTCATAAAGAGTCCTTCAGGTCGATAACAGTTGGTGACAATGACCGGGCGAGAAATCAGCTTAGAGTCCTATGAAGTCCTAGGCGAAGGAGTTTATACCCAGACCATACTAATTACTGCCCGTCTCAGATCCTTCTCACTCTAATTAAAAGAACATCAGAGGCTCTTTTACACCAGGAGAGAGAGAGAGAGAGAGAGAGAGAGAGAGAGAGCCTCACCTCTCCCACGCTCATTAATGCTCCACCCGTCAACTCCTACATATTTAATATCTACGCCTTCATCTTCCGGGTCTTTAAATCTGTCTTCCCTCGTTTCTCTTGCCAGTTCTCGTATAGAATTTGTCTTTCCTGGTGGTGTACGTACTGTAATGGTGGGATTAATTATGCTCCTGGTGTTATATTCTAATATTTTCCTTCTTTACAATCTTAAGAATTTGTTCCTCCTATTTCAAAAATTCTTTAAATCTTCACCTTTATTTTATAT
>NW_024738011.1:10000-32603 GCF_018991925.1 Homarus americanus | reverse complement strand
AGTCAATCGGGGGTCGATTTAATAGCATACTACAGAAACTTGCACACACGAATGGGAGACCGTCAACGTCAATCGGGGGTCGATTTAATAGCATACTACAGAAACTTGCACACCCGAATGGGAGACCGTCAAAGTCAATCGGGGGTCGATTTAATAGCATACTACAGAAACTTGCACACCCGAATGGGAGACCGTCAAAGTCAATCGGGGGTCGATTTAATAGCATACTACAGAAACTTGCACACCCGAATGGGAGACCGTCAAAGTCAATCGGGGGTCGATTTAATAGCATACTACAGAAACTTGCACACCCGAATGGGAGACCGTCAAAGTCAATCGGGGATCGATTTGATAGCATACCACAGAAACTTGCACACCCGAATGGGAGACCGTCAAAGTCAATCGGGGGTCGATTTGATAGCATACTACAGAAACTTGCACACCCGAATGGGAGACAGTGAAAGTCAATCGGGGGTCGATTTAATAGCATACTACAGAAACTTGCACACCCGAATGGGAGACAGTCAAAGTCAATCGGGGGTCGATTTAATAGCATACTACAGAAACTTGCACACCCGAATGGGAGACCGTCAAAGTCAATCGGGGGTCGATTTAAGAGCATACTTTACAAAATGATCCGAGAATATGCACACACCGAGTGGGAGACGGTGATGAAAGCGTCCGCCCTTGTACACTGGATGGCACTATTTCACTAGAGTAAGGGGTAGAAGCACCTCGGTCATATTATATAACATACCAGAGAAGTTCCACACCCGCATGGGAGACCGTCAAAGTCAATCGGGGATCGATTTGATAGCATACCACAGAAACTTGCACACCCGAATGGGAGACCGTCAAAGTCAATCGGGGGTCGATTTAATAGCATACTACAGAAACTTGCACACCCGAATGGGAGACCGTCAAAGTCAATCGGGGGTCGATTTGATAGCATACTACAGAAACTTGCACACCCGAATGGGAGACAGTCAAAGTCAATCGGGGGTCGATTTAATAGCATACTACAGAAACTTGCACACCCGAATGGGAGACAGTCAAAGTCAATCGGGGGTCGATTTAATAGCATACTACAGAAACTTGCACACCCGAATGGGAGACCGTCAAAGTCAATCGGGGGTCGATTTAATAGCATACTACAGAAACTTGCACACCCGAATGGGAGACCGTCAAAGTCAATCGGGGGTCGATTTGATAGCATACTACAGAAACTTGCACACCCGAATGGGAGACAGTCAAAGTCAATCGGGGGTCGATTTAATAGCATACTACAGAAACTTGCACACCCGAATGGGAGACAGTCAAAGTCAATCGGGGGTCGATTTAATAGCATACTACAGAAACTTGCACACCCGAATGGGAGACCGTCACAGTCAATCGGGGGTCGATTTAAGAGCATACTTTACAAAATGATCCGAGAATCTGCACACACCGAGTGGGAGACGGTGATGAAAGCGTCCGCCCTTGTACACTGGATGGCACTATTTCACTATAGTAAGGCGTAGAGGCACCTCGGTCATATTATACAACATACCAGAGAAGTTCCACACCCGCATGGGAGACCGTCAAAGTCAATCGGGGATCGATTTGATAGCATACCACAGAAACTTGCACACCCGAATGGAAGACCGTCAAAGTCAATCGGGGGTCGATTTAATAGCATACTACAGAGACTTGCACACCCGAATGGGAGACCGTCAAAGTCAATCGGGGGTCGATTTAATAGCATACTACAGAGACTTGCACACCCGAATGGGAGACCGTCAAAGTCAATCGGGGGTCGATTTAAGAGCATACTTTACAAAATGATCCGAGAATCTGCACACACCGAGTGGGAGACGGTGATGAAAACGTCCGCCCTTGTACGCTGGATGGCACTATTTCACTATAGTAAGGGGTAGAGGCACCTCGGTCATATTGTACAACATACCAGAGAAGTTCAACACCCGCATGGGAGACCGTTAAAGTCAATCGGGGGTCGATATAATAGCATACTGCAGAGAACTTACACACCAGAATGGGAGACCGTCAGAGTCAATCGAGGGTCGATTTAATAGCATACTATACAAAATGATCCGAGAATGTGCACACACCGAGTGGGAGACGGTGATGAAAGCGTCCGCCCTTGTACACTGGATGGCACTATTTCACTATAGTAAGGGGTAGGGGCACCTCGGTCACATTATACAACATACCAGAGAAGTTCCACACCCGCATGGGAGACCGTCAAAGTGAATCGGGGGTCGATTTGATAGCATACTACAGAGAACTTGCACACCCGAATGGGAGACCGTCAAAGTCAATCGGGGGTCGATTTAATAGCATACTATACAAAATGATCCGAGAATGTGCACACACCGAGTGGGAGACGGTGATGAAAGCCTTTGTACACTGGATGGCACTATTTCACTATAGTAAGGGGTAGAGGCATCTCGGTCATATTATACAAAATACCAGAGAAGTTCCACACCCGCATGGGAGACCGTCAAAGTCAATCGGGGGTCGATTTGATAGCATACTACAGAGAACTTGCACACCTGAATGGGAGACCGTCAAAGTCAATCGGGGGTCGATTTGATAGCATACTACAGAGAACTTGCACACCCGAATGGGAGACCATCAGAGTCAATCGAGGGTCGATTTAATAGCATACTATACAAAATGATCCGAGAATGTGCACACACCGAGTGGGAGACGGTGATGAAAGCCCTTGTACACTGGATGGCACTATTTCACTATAGTAAGGGGTAGAGGCACCTTGGTCATATTATACAAAATACCAGAGAAGTTCCACACCCGCATGGGAGACCGTCAAAGTCAATCGGGGGTCGATTTGATAGCATACTACAGAGAACTTGCACACCTGAATGGGAGACCGTCAAAGTCAATCGGGGGTCGATTTGATAGCATACTACAGAGAACTTGCACACCCGAATGGGAGACCGTCAAAGTCAATCGGGGGTCGATTTGATAGCATACTAAAGAGAACTTGCACACCCGAATGGGAGACCTTCAGAGTCAATCGAGGGTCGATTTAATAGCATACTATACAAAATGATCCGAGAATGTGCACACACCGAGTGGGAGACGGTGATGAAAGCCCTTGTACACTGGATGGCACTATTTCACTACAGTAAGGGGTAGAGGCACCTCGGTCATATTATACAAAATACCAGAGAAGTTCCACACCCGCATGGGAGACCGTCAAAGTCAATCGGGGGTCGATTTGATAGCATACTACAGAGAACTTGCACACCCGAATGGGAGACCGTCAAAGTCAATCGGGGGTCGATTTGATAGCATACTACAGAGAACTTGCACACCCGAATGGGAGACCATCAGAGTCAATCGAGGGTCGATTTAATAGCATACTATACAAAATGATCCGAGAATGTGCACACACCGAGTGGGAGACGGTGATGAAAGCGTCCGCCCTTGTACACTGGATGGCACTATTTCACTATAATAAGGGGTAGAGGCACCTCGGTCATATTATACGACATACCAGAGAAATCCCACACCCGCATGGGAGACCATCAAAGTCAATCGGTGGTCGATTTAAGAGCATACTATACAAAATGATCCGAGAATCTGCACACACCGAGTGGGAGACGGTGATGAAAACATCCGCCCTTGTATGTTCGATTGCACTATTTCACTATATTAAGGGGAGAGGGTGCCTTCCCACACATATTCGGTGTGAAATATCTTCCGCCCCCCAGCGGAGCGCTTCCGCGCCTCTGCGAAGCAAAGCGCGGCATTCAAAAACAACAACCAAAACTGCCGTCGCTTTCCCTTCCCTGCCCTGCAATGGCTGGAGCAGCAGAAGGAGAGAGAGAGAAAATAGTCTCATGGGGTCAGAGGAATGGCAGTGGAGCACGATCTATGAATTTCACTAGCCAGGTCTGTCTTCCTATTGAACATTATTACTCTCTCTCGGCGCACACGTCGCCACCACGGTTTCCGTGACAGCAGCAGCATCATGATGTTGCGTCTACCAATAAGTCCGGAACCGGGTTATTCGGCTGTTCGCGAACAGTCAGGTTTTAAACTTGCCTAACAAACGATCAAACAACCTCCACTCTCGAGGTGCGGTACGGTGACTGTCCTATCGTCCGCCCTTGTATGCTGGATTGCACTATTTCACTATATTAAGGGGATAGGGTGCCTTCACACACCTATTCTGTGTGGAATATCTTCCGCCCCCCAGCGGAGCGCTTCGGCGCCTCTGCGAAGAAAAGCGCGGCATTCAAAAACAACAACCAAAGTTGCCGTCGCTTTCCCTTCCCTGCCCTGCAATGCCTGGAGCAGCAGCAGCAGAAGGAGAGAGAGAGAGAAAATAGTCTCATGGGGTCAGAGGAATGGCAGTGGAGCGGGTTCTATGAATTTCACTAGCCAGGTCTGTCTCCCAATTGAACATTATTACTCTCTCGGCGCACACGTCGCCACCACGGTTTCCGTGACAGCAGCAGCATCATGATGTTGCGACTATTGTAAGTCCGGAACCGGGCTGTTCGCGAACAGTCAGGTTTTAACCTTGCCTAACAAACGATCAAACAACTTCCACTCTCGAGGTGCGGTACGGTGACTCTCCTATCGTCCGCTCTTGTATGCTGGATTGCACTATTTCACTATATTAAGGGGAGAGGGTGCCTTCACACACATATTCGGTGTGAAATATCTTCCGCCCCCCAGCGGAGCGCTTCGGCGCCTCTGCGAAGCAAAACGCGGCATTCAAAAACAACAACCAAAATTGCCGTCGATTTCCTCTCCCGGCCCTGCAATGGCTGGAGCAGAAGGAGAGCGAGAGAGAGAATAGTCTCATTGGGTCAGAGGAATGGCAGTGGAGCGGGCTAATGGCGAGTAGGCTTGCGATCTATCAATTACACTAGCCAGGTCGCTCTCCCTATTAAACATTATTACTCTCTCTCGGCGCACACGTCGCCACTGCGGTTTCCGCGACAGCAGCAGCAGCAGCATCATGATGTTGCATCCACCAATTAGTCCGGAACCGGGTTATTCGGCTGTCTGCAAACAGTCCGGTTTTAACCTTACCCAACAAACAACATCCACTCTCGAGGTGCGGTACGGTGAATGTCCTATCGTCCGACCTTGTATGCTGGATTGCACTATTTCACTATATTAAGGGGAGAGGGCGCCTTCACACACATATTCGATGTAAAATATTTTCCGCCCCCCAGCGGAGCGCTTCGGCGCCTCTGGGAAGCAAAGCGCGGCATTAAAAAACAACAACCAAAATTGCCGTCGCTTCCCTGCCCTGCAATGGCTGGAGCAGAAGGAGAGAGATTTTAGTCTCATTGGATCAGAGGAATGGCAGCGGAGCGGGCTTATGGGGCGTAGGCTCGCGATCTATCAATTACACTTGCCAGGTCTCTCTTCCGTTTGGCCATTATTTACTCCGTCTCTCTCTCGGCACACACGTCGCCACCCTACTAGTTTCCGTCACAGCATATGCTGCGGCCTTTCAGTCCGGAACGGGGCTCCCCTTCACCTTGCTGTCTGCCCAACTTAGCGGACTTGCGTTGGCTGATCACCCCGTCTTCGCGTCTGTGCCGGCCTTCAATGCAGCGCCCAACCGTCTCTTGACCGAGATTCATTGCACTATTCCACGCGCAAACGGCTACCCTAAATGTGCATAGACAACGCTCATGGTTCAACACGACCAGGGCGCAGTCTGGGAGCCGAGTATACTAAAAAGAGAGTTTAGCAGCCAAAACTCGTCAAAGCACACGTTGGGTTACCCCATCACCTAACAACGATGGCGGTTCCCACCCGTGAAATACACAACCTAACCAATATTGGGCGACGATGGCGCTCATGAGCTCACGTCCCCACAAACAGTAAGAGAGACTGAGAAAGAAAGAGAGAGAGGAGAAGGATAAGGGAGGAGATTGGCCAACGTGCGGTCCCTCGCCCAATGTCGGCTGCCTCGCTGGAGCTGGGGCAAAGAGAAGAGGAGCGGATAAGGGAGGAGATTGGCCAACGTGCGGTCCCTCGCCCAGTGTCGGCTGCCTCGCTGGATCTGGGTAAAGAGGAGAGGAGCGGATAAGGGAGGAGATTGGCACACACGGTTGCGCTGCCGGCGCCGAGGATAGCAAGAGAAGGTGCAGTTTGATCTGATCATCTGGTTTGCTATTTCTCTAAGGCCATCGTGCGGTCCCTCACCCAATGTCGGCTGCCTCGCTGGAGCTGGGGCAAAGAGGAGCTGGGGCAAAGAGGAGAGGAGAGGAGCGGATAAGGGAGGAGATTGGCACACACCTGTGGCGCTGCCGGCGCCGAGGATAGCAAGAGAAGGTGCAGTTTGATCTGATCATCTGGTTTGCTATTTCTCTAAGGCCAATGTGCGGTCCCTCGCCCAATTTCGGCTGCCTCGCTGGAGCTGGGACAAAGAGAAGAGGAGCGGATAAGGGAGGAGATTGGCACACACGGTGGCGCTGCCGGCGCCGAGGATAGCAAGAGAAGGTGCAGTTTGATCTGATCATCTGGTTTGCTATTTCTCTAAGGCCAACGTGCGGTCCCTCGCCCAATGTCGGCTGCCTCGCTGGAAGTGGGGCAAAGAGAAGAGGAGCGGATAAGGGAGGAGATTGGCACACACGGACGTGCGGTCCCTCGCCCAATGTCTTCTGCCTCGCTGGAGCTGGGGCAAAGAGAAGAGAAGAGGAGCGGATAAGGGAGGAGATTGGCACACACGGTGGCGCTGCCGGCGCCGAGGATAGCAAGAGAAGGTGCAGTTAGATCTGATCATCTGGTTTGCTATTTCTCTAAGGCCAACGTGCGGTCCCTCGCCCAATGTCGGCTGCCTCGCTGGGGCAAAGAGAAGAGGAGCGGATAAGGGAGGAGATTGGCCAACGTGCGGTCCCTCGCCCAATGTCTTCTGCCTCGCTGGAGCTGGGGCAAAGAGGAGCGGATAAGGGAGGAGATTGGCACACACGGTGGCGCTGCCGGCGCCGAGGATAGCAAGAGAAGGTGCAGTTAGATCTGATCATCTGGTTTGCTATTTCTCTAAGGCCAACGTGCGGTCCCTCGCCCAATGTCTTCTGCCTCTCTCTCAATCTCTCTCACTATTTTGGCCGCCGTGATAGGCGCCGCCAACAGCAGCAGCTACCTGGTTGATCCTGCCAGTAGTCATATGCTTGTCTCAAAGATTAAGCCATGCATGTGTAAGTACAAGCCGATTTACGGCGAAACCGCGAATGGCTCATTAAATCAGCTATGTTTCATTGAATCTGTAAACCCACTTACTTGGATAACTGTGGCAATTCTAGAGCTAATACATGCAATTGGTCTCTGACCGCAAGGGAAGAGCGCTTTTATTAGTTCAAAACTGGTCGGGCCCCGGTCCGTAACCCACCTGTGGTGAATCTGAATAACTTCGGGCTGAGCGCACGGTCTCCGCACCGGCGCCGCTTCTTTCAAGTGTCTGCCTTATCAGCTTTCGATTGTAGGTTATGCGCCTACAATGGCTATAACGGGTAACGGGGAATCAGGGTTCGATTCCGGAGAGGGAGCCTGAGAAACGGCTACCACATCTAAGGAAGGCAGCAGGCACGCAAATTACCCACTCCCGGCACGGGGAGGTAGTGACGAAAAATAACGATGTGAGTCTCATCCGAGGCCTCGCAATCGGAATGAGTACACTTTAAATCCTTTAACGAGTATCCATTGGAGGGCAAGTCTGGTGCCAGCAGCCGCGGTAATTCCAGCTCCAATAGCGTATATTAAAGTTGTTGCGGTTAAAAAGCTCGTAGTTGGATCTCAGTTCCGGACTGACGGTGCACCGCCCGGTGTTTACTGTCACGCTCGAACAGCCACCCGCCGGCTTACGGGATGCTCTTTGTCGAGTGTCCCGAGTGGCCGGAGAGTTTACTTTGAAAAAATTAGAGTGCTCAGAGCAGGCTATTTGAATGACCCGAATGGTGATGCATGGAATAATGGAATAGGACCTCGGTTCTATTTTGTTGGTTTTCGGAACCAGAGGTAATGACTAATCGGAACAGGCGGGGGCATTCGTATTGCGACTCTAGAGGTGAAATTCTTGGACCGTCGCAAGACGAACTACTGCGAAAGCATTTGCCAAGGATGTTTTCATTAATCAAGAACGAAAGTTAGAGGGTCGAAGGCGATCAGATACCGCCCTAGTTCTAACCATAAACGATGCCAACTAGCGATCCGCCGGCGTTCTTCCCATGACCCGGCGGGCAGCTTCCGGGAAACCAAAGTCTTTGGGTTCCGGGGGAAGTATGGTTGCAAAGCTGAAACTTAAAGGAATTGACGGAAGGGCACCACCAGGAGTGGAGCCTGCGGCTTAATTTGACTCAACACGGGAAACGTCACCAGGCCCAGACACGGGAAGGATTGACAGATTGAGAGCTCTTTCTCGATTCGGTGGGTGGTGGTGCATGGCCGTTCTTAGTTGGTGGAGCGATTTGTCTGGTTAATTCCGATAACGAACGAGACACTGGCCTACTAAGTAGTCGACGGATCTCCAGAAAATGGTGTCCAGTTCGCAACTTCTTCTTAGAGGGGTAAGCGGCAATTCTAGCCGCACGAGATTGAGCAATAACAGGTCTGTGATGCCCTTAGATGTTCTGGGCCGCACGCGCTACACCGAAGGGATCAACGAGTTTTCCCCCTCCGAGAGGAGCGGGTAACCCGTTCAAAGCCTTTCTTGATAGGGATTGGGGCTTGCAATTGTTTCCCATGAACGAGGAATTCCCAGTAAGTGCAAGTCATCAGCTTGCGCTGACTACTTCCCTGCCCTTTGTACACACCGCCCGTCGCTACTACCGATTGAATGATTTAGTGAGGCCTTCGGACTGGCGCTCTTGGATTGTCGGCCCCGTTGCCCGCGAGGGTTTTCTGGGGTCGTCGCCTCGAGCTGACGGAAAGATGTCCAAAC
Source organism: Homarus americanus (assembly GCF_018991925.1). NCBI lineage: Eukaryota > Metazoa > Arthropoda > Malacostraca > Decapoda > Nephropidae > Homarus > Homarus americanus. The sequence continues at coordinate 23,668 of NW_024738011.1, read as the reverse complement.
TTGATCATTTAGTGGAAGTAAAGGTCGTAACAAGGTTTCCGTAGGTGAACCTGAGGAAGGATCATTAACAGAGAGAAAGAGAACGGGGCGCTCTTAAAACTACTACTATCCTGATTTGGGCGGTCTCGGGCTCTGCTCTGGCAACTCCAGCAGCGAAAGAGGACAATCCCGGCCCCCGCACCAAAAATAGGTACCACGCTGTGGGTGGACCACACTCAGGCGAGAGCGCAATGACCGGAGGAGGACGGACGGGGCTTTGGACGGCTGCCCGTCCGTTCCTTACTACCAGCGAATAAGCCTCTTGACCCAAAAAGAGTGAAATTCTAGTGTCAAAAAACATCAACAAGCCGTCCGGCCAAACCCAAACCACAAACTTGGGCTATGTCTGTCAAACCCTTTCATTGAGACTCTACCTGTGATGGTTAGTCGCAAAAAGACCAAATGGGAAATTCACAACTCTTAACGGGGGATCACTCGGCTCGTGGGTCGATGAAGACCGCAGCAAACTGCGTGTCGGTATGTGAATCGCAAGAATACCAGATACATCGACAAGTTCAACGCATATTGTGGCGGCGGCAGCCATATGAGCTTGTCGCCGCCACTCCTCTACGAGGGTCGGAAATATACATCCATCGGTTGCTGCGAGTTCGGTGCCTGCTGACTGTCTCCCCGACACGAGGGTAACCCGAACCGAGCTTCCGCCTTGGGGTTTAATCGCCCGCGCCTTGCCCGAGGCGTGCCCTTAAAAACAAGCCTATCACTAGCAAGTCCATGGACTTGGCGCACCCACATTCAACCACAACAAAGCCGGGCACACACACATGTGTGTGTGTCCCGTCCCGACGACAGTTGTCGCCCTCGCAAGTAACTGGAGGCGCTCTTTTGCCTGCTGTCCACAGAGACACGAATGGCCGTCCGCCGCTCATGGCTGATGCTGCACATGTTCTAAGAGGCACACGTCCTCCTCCTTCTCTCTCGGAGAAGAGTACGAGTACGAAGTCTTTAGTTAAGAGGTGAAAGAAGATTATTAGGGGTTGAGGGAAAAGTGGTGAAACTGAAATACAGCAGAAGTAGAAAGAATCTGGGCTCAACCAGATCGCTTCATCTTTCTTATTGGTGTTTTATCTTTGTTCTGCTCCCTTGGGTCGTCAGACCTTTGTAATAATATTGGTTTATTTATATAATGCTGCTTATTATTATTATTTTTATTATTGTTGGAGTTAGTGAGCCCGCCCAGGTCCTTGTGTAACTGGGAGGGTAGTCACATTTTTTTTTTGAGGTGTTAGTTAAGTGTTAGTTGTGTTAGTCTAAGGGTACACTGTATGGAGAGGCCTGCCAGGTTCTTAGTGGAGCTGGTTGGTCACTCTCATCTTTATTCCTCTAGTAATGTTTTATGTGTAAATGTGTATATTGGGGCAGGAGGTGGTTCAATTACTTCTTCCTAGCTGATGTAGCTGGGAGGGTAATCACATTATTATTATTATTATTATTTTTTTTTTCGGAGTTAGTGAGCCCGCCCAGGTCCTTGTGTAGCTGGGAGGGTAGTCACATTTTTTTTTGGCTAAGATGTTAGTTCAATGTTAAATGTTAAATGTTAAATATTAGTTATGTTAGTCTAAAGGTACACTGTATGGAGAGGCCTGCCAGGTTCTTGTGGAGCTGGTAGGTCACTCTCATCTTTTATTCTCTCTATTAATGTTTTATATGTACAGTATATTGGGGCAGGAGATGGTTCAATTACTTTCTTCCTGGCTGATTTAAACCAACTGTGTTCTTGGAATTCTTCGTTGTCTATATTATTTATCCAGTTTTGATATGTTTCTGTGTTAAGTTCAGTCACTTTTTTCCAAATATTTACAGCTTTGTTGTGTATATCTACATTGATTGCTAAGAGATTTGCTCTCTTGTGTAGCTGTTCATTACTGATGTGGTCTGTATATTTTATGTTATATATAAATCTAAGGGCTATATTTTGTACTGTTTGTAACCTTTTAATGCACGTTTTACTAAGGGTGTTCAATGGGATGGGTGGGTAGTCCATAATTGATTTGACAAGGGCAATATATATCTTTCTCTTGTTATTAATGCTAAGGTTCTTAAAGCGTTTTATTTTTGATAATCTTATTCTTGCCTGTCGTTCTTTATCTTTTAAGTATGTTATATATCCTCTTTTTGTTAGTTTTAATCCAAGCATCCTGCCTTCAGTGTCGTATGGGTATAGTTCCTGGTCGACTATTACTGGACTTGTTTTAATCTTGGCTATTGGTATTATCTTGAATTTGTTCTTATTTGTCCTAATTTTCCATTTTTTCTCAAAATCATTTATGTTTTTTATCGCTCTTACCGTGTAGAGTGCCATAAATTGGGTTGATTTTCCTGGGTATGATACTATTTGAGTAATATCATCAGCAAACATTACATATTCGCTAAAGGGGGTAGGTTGAGGTGTGTCTGAAGTATAAATTGTATATAGTGTTGGAGAAAGGCATCCTCCTTGAGGTACTCCACTCTCAAGATTAAACATAGTTCCCAAAAAGTTTCCAATTTGAATTTGTGCTCTCCTACCATCTAAATAGTTACACAATATTCTTAGAAAGTATTCATTAAGTCCCAGTTTTAATATTTTATATTTTAAGCCTAAATGCCAAACCTTATCAAAGGCCTTAGAAACATCCCTTAAAATTATATTGATCTGGTTACCCTTGCTTTTTTCTATTGCAATTATTTCCATTATTATAGCTATTGCAGTTAGGGTATTTCTATTGGGCATAAATCCATGTTGTCTGCTGTTAGTTTTCCCATGTTGTGTTAAAAAGGCTATAAGTCTTGTATTTAAAATTTTTTCCAAGAGTTTCCCAGTAATTTCTAATAAAGATATTGGCCTGTAGTTTAATATTTCCTTATTGTCCTTACCCTCCTTGGGAATAAATATCATTTTAGCATATTTTAGTTTGTCAGGAAAGTAACCAGTTATTAAGCATGCGTTATAAATGTTTAATAGTGTATTTAAAATGTTTTCAGGTAGATTCATGATCATATTTCGTGTAATACCTGTGAGCCCAGGGGCTTTTTCCTTAAACTTCCTCAGACAGTGCATCATTTCTCCCATGGTTATTATTTGAATATTAGGTAATAAGTTATAGTCTATATATTGCCTTGGGGTGATTCTATGTATATGTCTTCCCATTTCTTCTTCTATCCTTTCTTCGTGTTCACTATCAAAATCTTCATTTTCCTCATCTGATATTTTAAAAACTTTTACCCATTCCCTTTTGAATGCTGACTCTTGTTCATTTTCCTCGTACAATTTTGTTCCATTTTGGTCTTTAATGTATGGTGTTTTTTGCTTGTTGTGCCTCATCATCTTGTTTATGGAAGTCCAAAATGTTTTTGTGTCTTTAGTCATGTCAGCCGCCATTATAATATCATTCCATTTTTTATTGTTTGCTTCCTTACATGCGTCTCTTAATTTTATCTGTAGTGCTATCTGTGTCGTATATAGCCATCTGTTACTGCCGTGTCTTTCCATATACCTGTTTATTTCATTGTAATAGGTCTGGATTAATTTAACTTCTTCTGATAGTCTGTTGTTGGGTAATGTTCTAAAGTGTGAAGTAGGAGTGTGTTTGGTTATAGATGTTTTTATTGCTGAGTGCAGTCTGTCCATTTCTGAGTCTATATCTTCTGTTGTTTTCCCTTGTAGGTTAATCGAGTGGTGATTACTTAAGTCGTCTTTGAAGCTGTCCCAGTCTGTTTTACTCATTTTCAGTCTCTTTTTTATTGGTATCTGTATGGGGCTTGTTGACAGTGTTAGTATAATTGGCAGATGGTCACTGCCTGTAAGAGGTCCCTGTATTATATGGTAATTGAAAAAGGCTTTGTTGTTGGTAAAAATTTTGTCTGGTGTCGATTGTGTATTGTGATTTCTCCAGGTTGGAAAGTTAGGACCCAGATGGTTGATTTTCCCTAAATTTATTAATTGATTAAGGGCGTTTCCCACGACGTTATTATTTGTATTGTCAAAGATCCTATGTCTGGCGTTAAAGTCTCCTAAGATGTACATCGGATGACTATTGTTAGCCAATTTTAATAGGTCTTCTATAGGTAAGTAGGGTCGTCTCGGTGGCAGATAAGTAGTAGCAATAATTACGTCTCCTTGAGTTGTATTTATTTTTATTGCTAGAAATTCATCCTGGAAGTCATCAATTAGTTTAAATTTTAAGTTTCTTTTAACCGCTATAGCTACTCCGTCATTTTTCTCGCCCGATTTATTTCTTTGGTTTACATAATAGTTAAAGAGTTTTATGTTGTTGTTTTCTGTCTCACCGTGACTGTTTATTAGTATAATGTCAGGGTCAATTTCTTGATATATATTACTTAGGTTAATTCTCTCGGTCTTCCAGTTTCTTACGTTGTGTTGTATTATTCTTAAAGTTCTTACTGTTTGTCTATTGTCCATTATTTCTTATACTTGGATTGTAACTGTTGAAGTGGAGACCTATCATCCTGTTTCCCGCTTCTGACTCATCTAAACTCTGACGGGTCTACTATTTTAAAGTCATTGGTCGTAATCTTTAGTTTGTCCGTAGTAATTAGTGACCAGACATAATCTTCACTTGGGGATTTTTCTTGATATGTCCACTTATATATCCCTCCTTCACAGTTTTTTACTATTGTCCCTCCTGTTGGTCTCGATGTTGGAATTCCATGTTTTGTTGTAGTGATAACTTTTAATCCAATATCTTCAGCAGATTCAGGTTGTATATTGTGTTCAGTTTCCATCATATATTCTCTCCTCCTACTCCTTTGTCTTATAGTCTGTCCTTTTGTTATTTCTATCTTCTCTTTGTCACTTCTAGTCATCTGTCTGGGATCTCTATCAGTCGCTTGTGTTCCTTGTGTATCAGCTGTTGCTCCTTGCTCAAACCTTTGTTTGTCTAGCTGTAGTCTTTCTCTCAGTTCGCTTGCGTATGTTGCCTGAAATAGTTTTTCGGATTGTGGATTCTCTGGAAATATCATCTCTGGTAGGCTATTCAATTTAAACATTTTCCTTAATTCCTCATTGTATGATCCGGGTGCAATGATATTGTGCAAATGTGCATGGATCATACTAATCATTACCTTATCATGTATTGGCTCACTTAGGTTTAATATGGTGGATTCTGGTCTGTGAGCCTCTTGGACCGCTCTCTTGGCTATTTCGACGTATGTCGTGTCCTTCTTTTCTTGTTCCTTTTTCCTTGTTTCTTGTTCCTTGTACTTTATCATGTGTTTTTTTATTGGGCATGCCATTGCTAACGTCCTATGTCCTATGTATGCATTCCCGTTTCTCTTACAGTTGAGACAGCCAACATGTGTATTCTTACATTCAGTGTAGGTATGGTCGTCGCCTGCACAATCTGAGCAGTACTTTTTTCTTTTTCCGGACAGTCTCTCGTTGTGTGTTCTTCATATTTGTAGCAGGAGAAGCAAGTTTGCAGACTGATGAATGTCTCCTTCTTTATTTGATGTGGTGTGACTGACATGTTGAATATTAGAAAGCCCTGTTGTAAAACTTTCTCAGCCATTGACACTTCTTCAAAAGTAATCTTAAAAACATGAGTATAGTCTTTTATCTTAATGACTTCTTCAATCTTCATCCACCTGTTTTGGCGTTCCAGTTCATCCTTCAGGTCTTCAGATGTCTTCCTCCCGATCTCTTGGTCGACTTGACGAACGAAAACTGATCTTTTTGCTTTTTGTTCTGGTGGCATGACAACAACAAGGCCTTCATTGTAAAATATATCTCTGGCTTCTTTTGAAAGGATTTTATCTGAATCAAAGTCATCTTTACAGATTACTTTAAAACCTTCATTGGTGCTGAATATTCGTGTTAGTGGGACTTGCAATTTGTTGTAAGTGATTTCTGCCACTTTTCCCTTTCCAATAGAGTGTCCCTTATCTCTATGTTTTATTCTAATGCTTGTTGTCATCTTCTTGATTACATCTAATCCTACCTATAACACAGGGCTCCTGCCTGGGAGCAGTGACCCCGCCCCCCCCTCTTGGACGGGCGTCGGGCTCGTAGGGTTCTGCACCCAGGTTACCTGTGACTATAGTTATGTCTAAGAAAGTTGCCACCTACCGGTGACCCCCGGACAAGGGGTGCCCTGCACTATCACAGGTTCCCTTGCCGGATCGACCGTATCGCTAAGTCCCGCCTCCCGTTCAAAGAACGGAGTGCATGAGGGGGATGAAAAAAGGAAAGAAGAGGACTTAGAGAGTAGAAACAGCCTACCTACCACGCCACGTTCGGTTAGCCAATCAGAGCACCGCAGTAAACGTGCATGTATCACGCCACCGTGGGGCACCACTGATTGGCCAATCCAGGACGTAGACGCACGGGTAGTAGTCAAAATTTGGGGAGCCCAAATATTTGTTTTTTCCAAAAGTTGGAATTTTCCGTACAATCTGTGATGGTAATTACACCGTCACTATGTTGAGTAAGTACAATCACTAGGATTGAGTGTCTTATCACAACAAAGTTGCAGACTGCTCAAACACGCAGCAAAAGAGGCAGGTCTTCGCAGCTCCGGGTCCAGCAGTCCTCGGAGAAGAAGCACTCCATCCCACGAAGAGGAAACGAAACCGGGTCGGATATCTTTTAAGTAAGCCCCGCCGGAATTTCGTCTATCACCTCGAAAAGAGTGCTTGGCATGCATTGCAGTGGAACCTAAATTGATGAGTGCGCCTGGGCCCGCAGTCTACCATGTAGTGGCGCAGGCAGAGAGATGACAATTGCTCTCGTCGGGACGAGAATGTTTGGGTGACGCCGTGCTCTTCCTCACGCGCTCCTCCACCCTCTCCCACGGTCAGACGCGGTGTGGGCGTTCTCTTTGAGAGTTCGCCACGAGTCCACGTCTATCTCATGACAGGCCTGGGAGGGAGGCAGGGGGAGTTCTCTCTAAACACGTTAAAGACGGTGTTGCGCCTCATAACGGCGCTCGCCGGGATAGAGCACTAGTTCTGCAGCCGGAAAGGCCGCTCACGCCAATTAATACTGCGACTCTCGCTCTCTTTCTCCGGATAAACAAGTGCCACTGCTGTGGCATGCGGGAACGTGGAAAGAGGTCAAAGTTTAAGCGGCAAAGGTGCGGCCGAGTAAGGGCGGAACACTAGCGTATATGCATTAAAACTGTGTATATGACTGCGAGAGATGTTCTGCTGGAACACTTTTCCTATTGGCTATTTACCACTATTGATGTTGCTGAGAGGGCCGAGCACCTAAGCTGCTCGTTGAGAATGAGAAGGAACGGAGTCAGGGGTGGGAGTGCCGGCGCCATGGCCGCTGGTACCCCTGCGACAATCCCCTCAAACCTTCCTCTCTCTGTCAGAAGAAGAAGAAGAAGAAGAATAAGAAGGAACGGAGTCAGGGGTGGGAGTACCGGCGCCATGGCCGCTGGTACCCCCGAGACAAGCCTCTCAAACCTTCCTTTATCTCTCTCTCTCTGTCTTAAGAAGCAGAAGAATAAGAAGGAACGGAGTTAGGGGTGGGAGTATCGGCGCCATGGCCGCTGGTACCCCCGCGACAAGCCCCTCAAACCTTCCTCTCTCTCTCTCTCTCTCTGTCTTAAGAATAAGAAGGAACGGAGTCAGGGGTGGGAGTACCGGCGCCATGGTTGCTGGTACCCTCGCGACAAGCCCCTCAAACCTTCCTCTCTCTCAGTCGTAAGAATATGAAGGAACGGAGTCAGGGGTGGGAGTACCGGCGCCATGGCCGCTTGGTACCCCCGCGACAAGCCCCTCAAACCTTCCTGTGTATGTCTTTTGCAGCAGCACGTGGTAATGTCGGTGGTGAAGAAAGTCGGTGGCAGAGCGTCTTCCGCTTCGTGGTTGGGGAACATGTTCCCCCTAACGATGATGAGACCACGATCGACCTCGTAGTAGGAGAGAGCTACCCGCCAAATTTAAGCATATTTATAAGCGGAGGAAAAGAAACCAACAGGGATTCCCTTAGTAAGGGCGGCTGAACCGGGAAAAGCCCAGCGCATAACCTCGATGTCTTCGGGCACGAGGGGTGTTGCGTTTCAGAGGGTCCAGCACGCCGTCCCCTACCATCTAAGTCAAGCTTGAAAGCGGCCACTGCCCATGGAGGGTGACAGGCCCGTATGGCGGCGCCCGTGAGGGTACAGATGGGACGGTCGGAAAGGGCCTCTCTGTAGAGTCGGGTTGCTTGAAAGTGCAGCTGTCGGCTGGGTGGGGTGTTGTAATTGAGCGACCCAAAAATGTTTGGGCGCGCCCCTACTCACGCTGGCGTCGGCGGGCGTATTTCGCCTCGTAGTAGGTCACCGCGACCCGTTGCCGGGGACTGGTACCTCGCCGCCGACTCTCTCTCAGCTAGTCTGGGGGGGAGACCCGCGCGACGGGGGGAACCACCGGTGTCCTGGCTGCCCTGCGACGGTCGTCGAGAAGTGCTTGCCGCCGCTTCGGCGGCGGTTTTGCCCTCGCGGTGTGCAAAAGGTCGGTGATCCACCCGACCCGTCTTGAAACACGGACCAAGGAGTCTAACATGTGTGCAAGTCAATGGGCTCACTAAACCCAAAGGCGAAATGAAAGTGACGGGCGCCCGGGGCAGCTGTAACAGGCTCTCCGGTGCGTCTTGGGCCGATCCCTGACCGGCTGCCTGCGGCCTCGCCCACGCCGCGACAAGCGGGTGAGATACTTTCCCCCGTCTCTGGACGTTGCATGTGGTGGAGGTCGTCAGGGCGATGGTCGAAGTTTAATTTCCCCTCATGGGAGGGGGGGGCGCAGGCCCGGGACTTGCCAAGACGCCGCGGTGCTGTCAGTCCCCGGAAGCGGGCCGTCGGTAAACGGCGGAGGCGCACCGGGGCAGGCTCGCGGGCAGTCGTCAAGTACCATGAGCATATATGTTGGGACCCGAAAGATGGTGAATTATGCCTGGCCAGGATGAAGCCAGAGGAAACTCTGGTGGAGGTCCGTAGCGATTCTGACGTGCAAATCGATCGTCGGAGCTGGGTATAGGGGCGAAAGACTAATCGAATCATCTCGTAGCTGGTTCCCTCCGAAGTTTCCCTCAGGATAGCTGGAACTCGCAGGGTGAATTTCATCCGGTAAAGCGAATGATTAGAGGTCATGGGGACGAAACGAAATCAACGTGTTCTCAAACTTTAAATGGGTGAGATGCCGAGCCTGCTTGTAGGGATGAAGCTCCGGCGACTAATCTGAGTATCTAGTGGGCCACTTTTGGTAAGCAGAACTGGCGCTGTGGGATGAACCAAACGTCGAGTTAAGGGGCCTAAATGAATGCTCATTCAGATCCCATTGAAAGGCGTTGGTTGCTATAGACAGCAGGACGGTAGCCATGGAAGTTGGAATCCGCTAAGGAGTGTGTAACAACTCACCTGCCGAAGCAACTAGCCCTTAAAATGGTATGGCGCTCAAGCATTCTCCCGATACTCGACCGCCGGGCGCACTACCGGCCTCGCTCTCAAGGCGAGGTCTCGAAGCCCCGGTGAGTAGGAGGGTCGCAGTGGTGAGCGCTGAAGGGTTTCTGCGTTAGCCGGCCTGGAGCCGCCACTGGTGCAGATCTTGGTGGTAGTAGCAAATACTGGAGAGAGACTCCCTTGATGACCGAAGCGGAGAAGGGTTCCATATGAACATCAGTTGGACATGGGTTAGTCGCTCCTAAGCCCAGGGCTAAGGCCTGATCCACGCTCGAGGCAAATGCAACACGAGCAGAGGAGAAGAAGAAGAACTAAGTAGGGGTTCTATCTATCTATCTACCTCGGTCTTATATAACGCAGTCTAACAAAGTGAAAGGCCAAAGGATGAGTGGCAAAAGGGAATACGGTACTTATTCCGTAACCAGGCCTGGAACCCTAGCGGGTGTGTGTGTGCCCTTTGGGAATGCTACATGCCCGCGAAGGGTCCTGGCAACTAAAACCAGTTCGCGTCCACCGGCGGTGGTCCGGGAAAGAGTTCTCTTTTCTGTTTAAGGCGCCGTGCCCTAGAAATCTCTCATTCAGAGAGAGGGCGTTGGTAAGACGATTAGCCGTAGAACGCCGCGGTTCTTGCTGCGTCCCGAGTGCCACCGCCGGTCCGTGAAAAATGCGAGGGTGGTTATCCCAGGCAGCATTGTCGGAACTCGTTTCCGGCGGCGTCTGCTTTTTGGGCCTGTGCGTGCCCATAACCGCATCTGGTCTCCAAGGTAAGCAACCTCTGGTCCATAGACTAATGTAGGTAAGGGAAGTCGGCAAATTAGATCCGTAACTTCGGGATAAGGATTGGCTCTGAGGATCGGGCCAGTCGGGCCTGTGCGGGAAGCGGGCCTGGGTTTGGGCGCAGGACTGGGCGAGGTGATGGTAGGGACGTTAGGGCAAACTGCCGTGGTTCGTCCGGCGAGGGATGATGTCGCACATGTGCGCTCCTCTCTCGTGCGGGGCTCGCTACTGTGGCCTAGCGCCTCTCTAAACCGAGCTCGGACCGGCGTACCTCCGGCCCTTCCGTGGAACGCGCTAGGCTGCGTGGGCGTGTTCTCGGGAGGTGTTCGCCGTCCCTCCAAAGCTCTTGTAGTAGGAGGTGCGGGGGGGGGGAGGCGTGGCCGTTCGGTTCACTACAATCCCACTTCGGCTGGCGCCCAGCGATCAACTTAGAACTGGCACGGACCAGGGGAATCCGACTGTCTAACTAAAACAAAGCATTGCGATGGTCTTTGATGGATGTTGACGCAATGTGATTTCTGCCCAGTGCTCTGAATGTCAAAGGGAAGAAATTCAACCAAGCGCTGGTAAACGGCGGGAGTAACTATGACAAGTCAGCGGCCGAGGACACACTCACAACTGACAGACCCAGCATATCGGGACCAGGAGCGACACCCGAAACGACAAACTTGATCGTGACCATGGAGTATAAAGGTGCGGGGTCCTTTGACAAAATCCGGTGTGGAATTTGCGGTGCCTCTTTTAGATCTGCTAAGGCATACGCAAACCACACCAGGTCCTCGCACCGAGCGACTCTAGAAATCAGGTGTGGCTAATGTCAATTGCCACTTAGCGACCCTAAAGTCTGTGCAGTCCACTTCAAAAGCTCTTCCCTAGAGGAGCAGCAGGTATGCGCGGGTCCCCAACACCACACATGTGGCGAGTGTGGAAGGACATTCCCAACTCCGGTGGGACTTACCCAACACACTCGTCATATGCACAAGGGGACCTACAACTAAACCCTCGAGCCTGCCAGGCGGGTTGCCTACTCCACACAGGAAATGCTCCTAGTGGCGGAGGAGGTGAAACTCCTCCGGTCAGGAAGGGGGGTTTCCAAAATCAACCAAGTGTTGATTGGAAGCCTCCCGGAGGGGACAATCCGGCTGGAACGCTTGAGGCTATGGGCAAGACCCAAAAGTACAGGAACATCGTACGAAGTGGCCTCCAGGAAACAGAAGACCCTGGAAGCAGCCCCAGATCAACCAATGGGGCTGGAGGCGGCACAAGAGCCCTCATACAAGATGAGCTACCCGAGGGGGTCAACGATCCTGACCCCTCTCACCCTGATGACTCTGGGAGTGACCCAGAGCGGGATATCGCCCCGGAGCTGGGGGCGAGGGTCAAGTTATGGGAGCATCTGAGGGCTATCAGCGAGGAGGAGGAGGAGGGTGACGCATTGGTCGTCAGTCTCAATTCAGTGCTGCGGGCCATTCCGTCCCCAGATGGCCTGACGGAACACCACGTCGAGATGGCGCTGAATGGGCTGGAGGCTGCATTGCGGGCACATAAGCCGAGGCTATTCTCTGGTAGAACGCCTCGGCAAGGAGTAAATAGAGTGTCGCCCAGTTATAGTCACCTACCCAGGAGAGTCAGAAAAAGAATGGAGTATGCACAGACACAAAGGGCTTACAAACGTAGTCCAAAGAAGATCGCAAATAAGATCATCAACGATGTCGAATTCGAGGGCGAGAGGCCCTCGGTCGATGAATTCGTAGCGGAATTCCGACCGAGGTTTGCTGCTGAATCGCCCCCGGATGATGAACATGTTGAGGTGCGCACGAATGACAGGATGCTAACAATTCTTGACCCCATAGCCGGCAAAGAGGTGGTGGGCGCACTTCGTGGACCGGAGACCGCAGTAGGTCCGGAGAACCCAGAGCTCGACACGGGATCGCTACGAAGGCTAGGGCCGAGGGTTCTCCTAAGAATATTGAATACATGGCTGTATTTGGCACGGGTTCCTCAATGGACGAAAAACAGCAGAACGTCCATGCTTCCCAAAAAATCGCCGCTTGGGACCCCCTCTAATTGGCGTCCAATTACAATCGGGTCCCACATCGTTAGGGCGTACTGTAAGATCCTCGCATTCCGGATGGTGGAGAGTGCTAATACAAGTATAAGCCAGAAGGCCTTTAGGTCCGTCGACGGGTGGAGTGAGAACTTAGCACTCGTAGAGGGACTGATAAGGCACGCCCGGAGAGAGAAGCGTAACATCTATATCACCTTTGTCGACGTAGCCAAAGCGTTCGACACTGTGTCGCACACCTCTCTCGACAGGGCACTTCGGCGCTTGGATACGCCTAACCACCTTCTTGATGTTGTGAAGGATCTTTACAGCCACGTAGGGACAAGCATTTGCGTTCCCGGCGGGGAGTCAGACCCCATCTCCATGACCAGAGGAGTGAAGCAGGGATGTCCATTGTCGCCCTTCCTTTTCTGTGCCATGGTGGATGAGTACCTGGAGTCCCTGGGTCCTGCCGTTGGATACCGCCTCGACGATGTAACGTCGGTGGCGGTGACAGGATTTGCGGACGACCTGGTAATAGTCTCTGAGTCCAGGCTCGGGATGCAGAGGAGCCTGAATCAGCTCGACCGGTTCCTTGGTGCGAGGGGACTGGCCGTGCAGCCCACGAAGTGCGCCACACTGGGTCTTGAGCGGGCTGCAAGGGGTAGGTATGGTATGAAGCTCAGGGTCGTGACCGAGGAATGCTTCACAATGCTGAACTCGACCACGGGTCTGGCCGAATACCTACCAAGAATTGAACCTGATGAGTACGTGAGGTACTTAGGGCTCCAGGTGGGGCCCTCAGGACTTGAGAGACCGGGGAGTAGGGTCGATGGCGAAAAACAAAAACTCCAGAACATCATGGAGAAAATAGGAGGTTCTTCGCTGAAACCCTTGCAAAAGATCAAGATACTGAAGTCTCAGATTATCCCGAGGCTTCAGTATAGGTACGTGAAGGGATCCTATTCTATGAACCTTCTCAGGGCACTAGACAGGACCCTTCGCGACCGGACCAGGCAATGGCTCCACCTACCTCGGACACTCAATACAGCGGCCATTGGCCTACCCATGAGAGACGGGGGCGTGGGAGTGCCCTCGCTACTGGAGACCGTTGCCCAGCAGAAGATGGGACTGCTCCGGCGTCTCGAGGCCTCAGACGACCCTGCAGTAAGGTTTATAGCCTCTGGGGGTCTCTGGGGTCGCGAAGTCGGGGCAATGGCGAGGCACACTCGGGTAGGCCATATAAACAATAACACCTTGTCTCAATTGAAAAGGTCGCTGTTGCGGAAGAAGAGGGAAGAGTGGAGTACATCCTGGCATGGCAAGGGGGCGGAGAACTTCTTTGGAAGCCGGGCCAGCAATGCCATCTTGCGAAACGACCTAGGCCCTGGCAGGAAAGCCATC
>NW_024738011.1:0-5000 GCF_018991925.1 Homarus americanus | reverse complement strand
CTTTTGAGGTGTCAGTTTCAAGACTTATTAAATGATCTAGTGTGCTTCTACCTTGGCGGAAACCACACTGTCGATCATTCAATAAGTTGTTACTTTCCAAAAAATACATTAGTCTACGCTTTATCATACGTTCCATGACCTTACACAGACAGTTTGTGAGCGAAATCGGACGGAATGAGTTGGTGTTGTTCGGGCATTTGTCCCTCTTCGGGATCGGTACGACATGGGCAAAGTGCCATGAGTTTGGAAACGTTCTGGACGTCCAGATCTCATTGTACACTTCTAGCAATTTGTCCAGGTTTCCCTGGTCAAGGTGCTTAATCATCTCGTATCGTATACCGTCAGGTCCAGGAGTAGAGCCCTTGCCCTTATTAATAGCAAAGGAAAGTTCCTCTGGGGAAAATGCTCGATTGTAGCCCTGTTCGTCCCCGTTCTCGAAGTCGAGATGCAAGAGCTCGGCACGATCACGGAACACGCCGAAGCGTGGATCATGATTGGTGGAGCTACTGGCATCTGCAAACTTCTGGCCTAGGGTGTTGGCAATGGCCTGGGGTTCGTCGAGAATCCGCCCTCCACTACTCACCTGTGGGATAAAACTCCTTCCTCCTTTGGATCTGACCCGGTTTATGGCCGACCATACCTCAGAGGAAGGGGTATCCTTGTTAATAGTGGAGACGAACGCCTGCCAAGACTCTCTCTTACACTCCCTGAGAACCCTCCTAGCCTTGGCTCTAGCTTTTTTATATTCAATTAAGTTTACAAGTGATGGAATTCTATTGAATAAACGACATAGCCTATTTCGCCCCCAGACCACTCGTCGGCAGTCTGGTGTCCACCATGGAACTCCAGGCCTGTGGGTTTTTGCAGAAGTCTTAGGAATTGTTAAATCTGCTGCGTGTATTATAGCTTGTTGTATGTGTGTAATTTTGGTGTTGATGTCTTGTCCAATGGTGTCTATACGAACGGCTCCTGAGTAGGCCCTCCAGTCTGCTTTCCTAAGGTTGTAGCGCACCTCGGGAGTAGCCGTTGGGGCGCCACACTCAAAAGAAATGCAGATCGGAAAATGGTCGCTACCCAGAGAGTCGTCGTATGTAGAAAATATACAATCTAATAGCAAGGCAGCATCAACTATAGAAAGATCTATAGCTGACGCTGTGCCAAATCGTTCGTCCACTCGAGTCGCACTACCGTCATTCAAAAGAGACAAGTTGGAGTTGAGGATAGCTGCAGCCACCTGCTCTCCCCTCCCGTCACTCCGGACACTGCCCCACCGCAAATGGCGAGCATTGAGGTCGCCGAGGATCATTTTCTTTCCTGGCAGTTGGTTAAATAGCTCCTCAAGCTCACCATCGTCAATGAGCCCGCCCGGAGGACAGTATAGTGAACAGATGGCAACATAGCCAGTCCGAATCTTAACTCTGCACGCCACAGCCTGCAGGTTCACGTTCAGATTGACTCTTTGCTGGGCGAATGAACTCCGAATGTATAGGGCTACCCCCCTTAGGTTGTCTCCCCTGTAGGACGTGTAGTTGTCGAATACAGGTGGGTCGTCGTGACCCGCAAGTAGCGTCTCTTGTAGGCCAAAAACGTCCGGCCGGAATAATGACATTAGTAAATGAAATTGAGCATTTTTATTCCTAGCACCTCTGCAATTCCACTGGAAGATACTGAATTTTAAGTCTGAGAGTTGATATGGTCAGCGTTTTGGGCTTTATTTTTCTTTCCTCTTGTTTCTCGGGGGGAAAAGGGTACCGGGGAAGGATCCCCCTCATCAGATGAGCAGTCTCCCGGCTCCAAAGAGCCAGTACTCTGCTCGGCAGGGGCTCCCTGCCCCGGGTGTCTTTCAAAAAAGCGAATGATTGGTTGTGGTGTTGAGTTTCTCATCATGCATTCTAGCGAATGCGATCTCCTCCTTACGTTGGGGTAGATAGGGTCGTGAGTCTGTTTGGGTTTTGGGGTCAGGTATAACTTGTTAGTTTGGGTCTCGTTATTAGTCATAGTTGTATTTGTGTTCTCGTCTTTGGCGTCTGTGGTTGAATAACCGGTGATTGTGGAGTCAGTCTGTGTTGCGATGGTCTTGGTCTCAGTCTGCGTTCCAGTGGTGCACATTTTGGTAGGTGAGGTATTTTTGGATACAGCGAAGGACATTCCAGGTGTTGGTGTCTGCAAGGACAACTCCACCTGCCTCTTAGCCTCCTTGTAGTCCAAATTGTTCTCTGCTCTCACCTTACTGATCTCATACTCCCTCAGGTAGGAAGGGCACTTCCTGTCTGAGGCAGCATGCTGACCCGAACAGTGGTAGCATTTTTCCTCCGTTTGTGTACAGTCATCGTCCCTGTGTCCGGTCTGAGCACATTTGGAGCATACCTGGGTGTTACGGCAGGCCTTACCAGTGTGTCCAAACCTTTGGCAGTTAAAACAACGCATTGGGAATGGAATGTATGTTTTGGTCTGGACCCTCTCATATCCTACCAAGACATGAGTGGGCCTAACAAGTCCGTCAAAAGTGAGTACAGCTGTAGTTGATCGTTTTCGTTCACCGTCTGTGGTCTTCCTATTAAATACGAAAGCATCGACGACTCCTTGATCTTTCATGTGGTACTTAATTTCGTCATTAGTCATCCCCTGAAATTCGTAGCTGTTAACTACAGCCTTACAGATGTTGAGAAATGCTGGGATATACGGTTCCACTGTTGTTGAATGAAAAGTTTTAAGATTCAAGGCGTCCCTCATTTGCTGTGCGTCTCTAACGGTAACTTGGAGTTCGCCTTTTCTTGTCTTTCGGACTTTCTCCACGTCCCCTATCTGATCCTTAATGGCCTTCTGAATGATGAACCCATTAATTTTGTCAAACGAGGTAGACGTGTCAATAGTCCGAAAGTGGATTACTCGGGCCTTCTCAGTTGATACTTGTATGTTTCGTCTTTGTTGTGTAGTTTGGTCGGTAGCCGTTACATTGTCAGAGTTTGTCATTGGTCGTGGCAGTCGTGGGTCATGATTGGTCTCCCGCCTCTGCCTGTCCCTGCCTGGACGAGCAGAGGGGGGCTTGGAGTTTCCCCTCCCAGAGGGCATGGTTGGGGTGGCTGGGAACCACCCCTTGGGTACAGCTTTGCTTGTTTAATTACATGTATGGTTTTGGTGCACTAAGGTTATGCAAGGCCCTCAGTGCAAAAAAAAAAATACTTTTACTTAAGGACGACCCCCGAACAGTGGTGTGCCTGCACGATCACAGACGTCACTGCTGGATTGGCCCAGGTTTTTCCCCGACCCCCACTGGAGACACACAATCCCACTCCGTGAGGTGTGCACCACTGGGGGGGCTCTAGCACGAATACTGAATTATGAAAATTCAGCAGGTGCCTCGGCCAGGGTAAGTATTAGAAAAAATGTAGTAAGAGAGAAAGCCCTCCTACCACGTCAGGAAGGACAACAGTTAGCGCTTCCCTCGCAGTTGTGTGGGTCACTCACACTAACTGTGGGGAGGGAATGCTAAGGTTGTCAATCCTGAGCGCTCGTGAGGTGTCAAAAATTGTACAAGTGACAAAGCCACTTTTAAAATGAATTGAATGAAAATGAATTGCTGTTAAATGCTGTAGTGTTGTTGAACAGCAAGAATAAGTGCAAGTGCACAAGATGCAGCGGGCTATGGCGAACAGAAACCGTTACGCTGAGTACTGTTCCCGCAAGAAAGTCAGTCTCCTCCCGTGTCCAATCAGCCTCTGAATTTCCGATTATGATGATGATAATGAAGTAAAGTGGCAAATGACACTGCACTGGGAAAGGAGAGGAGAGAGAGAGAGAAGTAAAGCGTGGAAACGGGAAGAAGAGTGGGAGGGGTAGATAGCAGGTGGGCTGTCCACCTAGCGGAGACGAGTTGAAATGATTGGGTGGCGGCAGCGCACAGCACAAGCCCGTCCGCTCAGGGAAGGAGGTTGAGGAGGGAGGGGGGAGTTAAGCTAGCTAGATATTCATTATTGTAATGGGTGTTAATTTTTATTTGTCCGGTGGTAGTGTTATTTGTTTACCTCTTTGTGTAGAGTGGTTCTTGTTCTGCAATGTCAGCATGGAAGCTCTTAGGCCACCAGCTGTGTGTTTTAGTTGTTCCTTCTTCTTTTAACTTGGAGAATAATGGATCCTCCATCTCTTCAAGTTTGGTCCATACTCTCTGTGCTTGGCTGTGTGTACGTATGTTCAGAGGTTCGATATTGAATAATTCGTGAAGTTCTTGTATTTTGGTGGTGTATGGCGGAAGTTGCTTTGATGCTCTACGGATAGCTTTGTTTTGTACTGCTTGAAGTTTAAGTTGACTGGATTTGCTGATCGTGTTGAGTGGTATTGGTGGATATTCTAGGTGTGGGCGGATAAGTGCTTTGTATAGGTGTAGTTGAATTTTGGTGTCCATTTTGCTGAATCGTCTTAGTTTCGTGAGTTGTGATTGGGCAGTCTGTTTGCGTTGTTTTACGTGTTTTGCTATGCCTGTTCTTGTTATTGTGAGTCCCAGAATTTTACCTTGGTTGGAGTATTGTATAGGTACGTTGTTGACTGTGATTGGTGTAGGGTTTTTTCTGGCAATATGTATTATCATTAGTTTCTGTGTATTGGTTTGAATTTTCCATTTTTTTTCATATTCGTTGATTTGCTCGATGGCGTGGGTTGTTATCCTTGCCATCATCTGTTTGCCCTTGCCTGGATGTCGGTATGATTTGTGTGACGTCATCAGCATAAACTAAGTATTCTCCGTGTACAGGAGGTGGCATGTCCGCCGTATATATTGTGTAGAGTGTTGGCGAGAGGTTGCTTCCCTGTGGTACTCCGCTGTATAATTTGAAGCTTGGGCCTGTGTGGTTACCTATGATAATTTTGGCCTCTCTATTGTCGAGGAAGTTGCAAAGAAAGGAAGTAAAGTTGTTGGGAAGTTCTTGGGTGGTAATTTTGTATTTGAGATCTAGGTGCCAGACCTTGTCGAATGCTTTAGCTACGTCCCTTAGTACTACGTTACA
>NW_024738010.1:0-17882 GCF_018991925.1 Homarus americanus | reverse complement strand
CACGGCGGTCACACTCGTCCGCCTTGATCTGCCATTCATCTAAGAAGGACTGGGGGTGGGCGGGCACACAAGTACGAAGGGGGCGGCCATACAACACCTGGGCAGGAGAGCGTCCGGCAGGGGTAGGGGTGTTACGGAGTTCCAGTAGGCCCCTGTCGAACTCCTCGCAGTCCAGGTTCCCCGTCGGTGCTGTCTTGAGGATGAGGTATTTTACGGACTTTACCGCTGCCTCGGCGTGGCCATTCGCCTGCGGGTAATGAGGGGAGGTGACGATGTGGTGGACGCCCCAGCGTTCGGCGAAGCTCTTGAACTCGTGGCTATTGAACGGGGCCCACCGTCGGTTCGGAGGCGGAGAGGCACTCCGACTTCCCGGAAGAAGCAACAGAACATCCGGATGACCCTGGAAGAGGTGGTGTCCCGACCACAGGGAACTACCACGGGCCATCCAGAGAGCCTGTCGGCGACCACCAGGAAAGACTTTCCGGCCACATTAAAGAAGTCGGCGGACACGGACTCAAAGGGCCGCTTTGGGAGGTCATTGCACAGGTACGGCTCTTGTTGCTGGCTGGGCTGGAGTTGCTGGCAAGGCTCACAGGCCTCAACCGTGCTCTTAATATCGGCGTCAATACCAGGCCAGAAGGCTGTCTGACGGGCTCTGCGCCTGGTGGCTTCAACGCCGCGGTGGCTGTCATGGAGGCGGGATAAGGTGCCCGGCGGAGGGCAGCGGGAACGACGATCCTGGGGCCGTACAACACCAGCTCTCCGTCCGCATAGAGGCTATCCCTTAGCTTCCAGAAGGGGAGGGTGGAGGCGTGAATGTCGTAGCGGTTGGTGGGGAATCCAGCGGAGACGTAGTCGAGGAGTTGGACGTATGCCGGGTCTTGAGCGGCGGCGATGCGAAGCTCCTGGAGAGTCCTATCGTCTTCGATGGAGGCGTCGTCGTCGTCTTGTCAGCAAGAGAAGTGGCTGTGTGTGTCACTAAAGACCGAACGTGAGCAGCGGCCGTGGTACAGTCGACTTCATCTTCGGGTGTGGGGCGACTAACAGGGCCTCGGGAGAGGGCGTCTGGTATGCACAGAAGCTTCCCGGCGCGCCACACAGCTGTAAAGACGTAAGGGGCGGTCTTCTCTTTGAGACGTTGGAGGCGAGGATTTTCGATGGCGTCCAACGTGTAGTGATTAAGAATGGGTATGAGCGGGCGATGGTCCGTCATGAGGGTGAAATGCCCAAGGCCGAACAGGTAAAGGCGGCACTTGGCCATAGCCCAGGCGACTGCCAGCATCTCTAGTTCAATGGTGGCGTATCTGGTCTCCGTGTCCGTCAAAAACCTGGAGCCACACTGAACTAAGCACAGTCTACCCTGGCCGTGGTCTTGAAGGAGGGCATATCCGAGGCCGTATAGACGGGAGGCGTCGGTCTGGAGGACCACTGGTAAGGACGGGTCGAAGGGTGCCAGGACTGGTGGTGACAGCAATGCCTTCTTAACATTCCTGAACGCTAGGTCGTGGTCAGGAGTCCAGAGGAAGGAGCGCTTGGGGCTCATGAGGGGGCGTAGAGGTTGGGCTGATGTGGCGATTTTAGGGGAGAAGTCGGCCAGTTGATTTACCAGGCCCATAAATGAGCGAAGGTCGGTCAGGTTCGCTGGAGTAGGGAAGTCCCTGATGGCCTTGACCTTCTCCTCATCAGCTGAGATCCCCTCTGGCGAGATGTTGTAGCCGCAGTAGTTAACTTGGGGGGCGGCGACCACAAATTTATCTTTGTTCAGGGTGATACCATGGGCACGACATCTTGTGAGCATCAGATGAACTCGGTTCAAGTGGGCCGGGAGATCATCGTCGAAGAGCAGGATGTCATCTACGACTTCACGCAGTTGGTGACACCCTGCAGAGCCATATCCCCACGGAGGCAGTACGCATCCCCCGTTGCTGCGAAGCCCATGGGTCCGCGGCAGTGTTGGAAGCGGCCGTAGGGCGTGATGAATGTAGTGAGGTGGCGATCTTCTTCCGCCAGGTCGACTTGCCAGTACCCATGTAGTGCATCCGCCGTGGTAAAGAACTTTGCAGACGGGGTGACGCTGCGGACTGCTTGGATGGGCGTAGGCGATGGATGGGCGGGACGGGAGACCTGCGAGTTGAGATGGGTGAGGTCCACTGTGATGCGAACACCTACAGGCTTGGGTGCCAAGACCATAGGGTGGCACCACTCAGAGGGCTCCTCACCGGCGTGTCTGATGATCCCCTGCTGCACCAGAGAATCGAGCTCTGCCTTCACCTTGTCCCGTATGGCAAAGGGGATAGGCCTGGGTGTGTGGATGGCGAAAGGCGTCGCGCCAGGCTTGAGGTGGATTCTCATCGGGGGGCCTGTCATCTTCTTGAGCGGCGTCTTCTGGAGGTCGGGCTTGGAGACAAGGACGTCGCTGAACTGACGAAAAAAGAACTCCCGGGCGGCAGCAGGTGTGGTCATGGCTGAAACAGGTATCTCTGCGCACCTGTTGAGGTGTGTCACAGCGAGGATGGGCTTTGGGAACTCGGATGAGACGATGGCCAAGTCCTGACAATGGCCACATGACAAGAGAGGGGTTTGGATGCCCTCGTGGACGTGGACTGTGGCAAGGCAAGACTTGGGACCGATCTGTAGTGTTGCCTTGAAGCAACCCAAAGGTGGAGACATCGGGGACCCGTCCGCTGTGAGTACGTCGTTCATGGCTGTGGGTGACAGGCTACTCCTGGGGATGTTGAGGGCGTCCAGGTGTGTTGGTCCAATCACCGTGATGTCCGCGCCCGTGTCAGGTATCATCAGGAGGTTGGAAGAGTTGGTACCGTAGGACAGACGAACATTGACGGGCTTGGGGGACCTGTCACTCGAGGTATCATCCACGCGTCGGCATCCTTTGTCGCTCTTGGGAGACGGTGGTGTGGACGTTCTGTCGGGCTGTGAAGAGACGTTTTGACCTGGAGATGGAGGCTTCTTGGTGGACCTGCAACACTTGGCGAAGTGTCCTTGCTTGTTGCAAGCGTTGCATGAGGCCTTGTTGGCAGGACATCGAGGTGTGCGGGGCCAATGGCCTTGAAACCCACAGTTTCGGCATGTACTATCAGCCGCAGGGCACTTTCCTGGACCATGCTGGTGCTGACAGTTTCTGCAGGATTCGGGAGAAGAAACTGGTGACTGTGACGGGGGCTGTGGAGAGGACGTCGTCTGCATCTGGCGTTGATTCCTCTTGTAGGTGGAGACGGCGTGGACTTGAGATGGCGATGAGTGTATAGCTGAGGCAGCCTCTCTTGTGGCCTCATACGACCTGCAACAGGTGACGAAGTCGGTGAGGGAAGAGGCGGCGTCGAGGGTGAGGAGTTTCTGAAGCAGGTCCTCGTCACGTACACCCATCAGCAGATCATCTTGAGCTGGATCTCAGCACAGGTTACAGGATCGCCTGTACATAGGTCCACCTCGGCTGTTAGGTCCTTAAGTCGTGCATAGAAGTCTGAGAATGATTCCCCAGAAGCTTGTTTGCAGGATAGCAGTTCCCTACGACGCAGAGCTTCATTGCGGAGGCCACGGAAATGACTCTGCAAGGCGTTTAAAACCTCTGTCACTGACCTGGGGGAGTCAGGGGGGATGGCTAGCGTGTGCTCTAGGAGGCGTTGAACATCGAGGGAAATGCACGATCTTAATTGGATGAGTTGTTTATGAGGGGGCATTCGGTAGAGGTCAGACATAACAGCAAAGTCTTCGAAACGACGTCGCCATTGACGGTATACTTGATATGTTGCATCAGATTGAAGAGGTGGGGGGCTGGGAACTGAAGACTTGCTGTGCAGGGGTGTACTCGAGACGGCAGGCGGTGGAGGAGGCACGGAGAGGTCGATGAGAGTTGAGACTGGAACAGGTGGTTGAGAAGACACTGAGGCATACCTAGGGGAGATAGGTGACGTGTGAGGAGGCGTTGTCTGAAGGATAGATGAAGAGGCTGAAGCTGGCGAGTTGGTTGTGGCAGCTGGTGAAGTCGTCCTCGTTGCCAGCAATTCCAATAGGTCCAGGAATTTGCGGTTATCAGCTTGGTGTTGTTGTTGAAGTTGAAGGCGGTAAGCTGATTCCTCTGACTGTCTTGACAATTCCTCTTGACGTCGTTTTTCCTCCTCTAATTGGCGTCTTTGGGCTTCCTTCTCTTGAGAAACTTGTAGGAAGTGGATTAACTGACGTATATCCTGGCTCCCATCCTTTGAATTTGGCGCGCCCGGCGTGTGAGGCGTGAGGGGGGGGTGGGAGGGTCTGTGAGGCGTCGTCTTCCTCATAATCCTCATATAAATTTCCCAGCAAATCGTCGTGGTCAGACATCTCGTGCTTGGTATTGTTGCGATGGGAAAGACAAGGAGAATAAGGTGAAGTGCTATATTTTCGCCAATGGATTTGCTTAAGTGCAGGAACTGGCTGGCAAGTAAGAGAGTACTGACTGTAATATTTGTGAAGTGAGAGGAGGCGGCTAGCGGCGGTGTATTCCTCCGCGCGCCCGGGCGAGCTGGCTGAGTGGTAAGGGGACGCGGGCAGTGGCTTGCGAGCCTCCGTGGATGGGGGGTGTATGCCGGAAGTGCTGTCTTGGAAACTGGGCTGAAGGCGTGTCTGCTACCTGTAGGGCCGCAGAAACATAGCAAAGAGACATGAAAGGCACTGCACTTCACTTAGGGCACTTCACAAGGTCACAAAGCACTTTAAATCCAGGGGCACTGTGGAGTATATCTTCTGGGCGGGAAACACGAGGCCGGGAAACAGACGGGGCCGGCTCTTGAGGCTTGTAAACTGTCGTGTTGGAGCTACTCAAACTGCGCCATGTGGTGTGGTGGATGTAATCCTAGACAAGGTTCTTGAAACTCCAGGGCACGAGCAGTAGATATATTCAACAAGTGGTACAAGGCTGGGCGTGATAGCCAACCGATACAGGAGCGGTTACTAGGGACCCCGGACCGTAGGTAGGCCGAGGCCGATCTGAGGGAAATTAGCTAGCCAGGCAAGGGGAGTTGCTAGACATTCCTAGGACAATAAATGAGGTCTTCTAATTACTCGACTAGCGCGGTACAGACATAGTACATCGGGACATAGTAAATGAACATAGGCATTAGACATAAGCATGGACATCAGACATGCTATAATAATATGTAGTAATACAGACATGTGAATAAATGGTACAATGAATGGTAAAAAGAGTCCTGGTGTCAGGCGTGTTCACATATCTTGGTATGTACACACTATACATATATTAGATGGTTTTTATTTCTCTTACCATTTCTGAGAGAGAGAGAGAGAGAGAGAGAGAGAGAGAGAGAGAGAGAGAGAGAGAGAGAGAGAGAGAGAGAGAGAGAATTCTCCTCTCCCATCAGCCAATCCAGAAAGTGAAAATCCATCGCGGTGCTTCCTGCTTTCCAAGTCATATTAGGCAGTGGTTTCCCCTTGTGATGGCGGAGGAGCGCATAATGGAGGGGTGTATCGCGGCTGTATTCTGGAAAATGTTTGGGAGGAGAAAGAGCTTTAGATCACGTGTACCTGTGGTAGTGGTGGTGGTGGTGGTGGTGGTACTGGTGGTGGTAATGTTTTGGGTAGTGGTGGTGATGGGTGATGGTGATGGAGGATGATGGTGATGGCCGTGGTGTTATGGTTGCGGTAATTGTGGTGGTAATGACGAAACGAAGTTAGTTGTGATGGTTTTGGTAATGGTGGGTGTAGGTGGTTGTTGTGATAGTGGTGATGATAGTGATCGTAGGAGTGTGTGTACAATAGGGTATGGATTACGCTAGACACTGTTCTCTCTGCCTGTGTTTGAGAGAGAGAGAGAGAGAGAGAGACTACATATCAGTATTAATTTACCTGACACGCTCACCTCAAGCCACGGAATAAATCCTTCGCCTGCTTCACACACACACACACACACACACACACACACACACACACACACACACACACACACATCTCAGTCTCTAATAACCATCACCCTAGCGACAGTGTTTATGTTGTGACGATAAACAAGCATTAGTGTGTCCGTCAGGTAGAATTATCATACCCAACACCTTGACAGATATAATTCATCTCCTTTTAACTCATTGTCAAGGTAATTTTTTTTCTATTGGATGTATATATGTATATATAGATAAGACGTATTATTTTATGACAATGTTTGTGTAGATAGAGTCAGGGTTCCTACACACATTTGCCTCAGTAAGTCAGGCGAGTATTTCTGGGTCACAACACAGGGTAAAGTTAACGGTGTGGCTGACAGTATATTTATTTTATGTTTTGCACAACGGAGGTGAAATATTGGTTCTGTTGTTCTCATTTTAATACACTGTTGTCATTCACTCAGCCTGGTGCCCGTGATGTTCCTCTTTCTCCTCTTTCTCCTCCTCCTACCCTCCTCTTTTTGTTCCTCCTCCTCCTCCCCTTCTTATTGTTTCTCCTCCTTTTCTTGTTTCTTCTCCTTCTCATCCTCTTCCTGTTTCTTGGATTTATCTATATTATATTAATTCGTTATAATAGTATATCACTTTTATATAAGATATA
Source organism: Homarus americanus (assembly GCF_018991925.1). NCBI lineage: Eukaryota > Metazoa > Arthropoda > Malacostraca > Decapoda > Nephropidae > Homarus > Homarus americanus. The sequence goes on along the minus strand of NW_024738010.1, from coordinate 11,336 downwards.
TTAGGGAAGGATATACTATATACTTGTGGTAATATGGTCTGATATATTTATTAATGTATGTATTAGATTCTTGACGCAGTTTTGTCTTAAATATCATCTTTAACTCATAACTTTGTTTACTGTTACCTGCGCTGTGTCCATAAGCCGGGGCGGTGAGTCACGGGTGTTGTGGAGTGTTGATATATGGCGTGTGTGTGTGTGTGTGTGTGTGTGTGTGTGTGTGTGTGTGTGTGTGTGTGTAGCAAATCTCCTCACTAGATTTATGGCTCCATTACCAAGAAATTCTCAGCCATTCTTAGTATTTCGTGGACGAATTTTGAGATCAGGGGAAAATTTACCACAAACTTTAAAGTCACATAAAGCTTATTGTGCCCAAGAGTTATCTGGGTATTATACTGTTTATGATGGAATGTGAGGCAGCCTTATACTGATCTTACAAGTGCTGCTCAAGATACACTTTTACACACACACACACACACATTCTCACATCTTGTACTTCCCTCCAAGTACAGTATATGACCTGCAGGTACTCAGATACAAGGGACACACGGACCTCCTAACAAGTCAACATCAGTAACTCCCTCTATTAGTGTCCACGTCCCGTCTTACTTGAGTCCAGATGTATGGATTGTGTCACTACTCGCTACAGGACTGTCAGAAAACGTCACCTAACATAAACTGTTGGGGCGGCTCGTGTAGTATCTCCTGTACTGTCAAACTTGCCGAGTTACATTGAATAATGACTTTAAACACAGCAAAAGGTATTTACCTGAGTGATAGACAAAGTGACAGATCGTCAATATAGACTTTAATAGTTGAACTGAAATTAATATTAATATGGAGACAACGCTGTAAACTTTATTTTCATATATCAAATGTGTCTTCCTAAAGTTGATATTTGGCACCAGGTCGGGGTGACAACCTTGAGTAGTGTACAGTATGTTCCCTGAGTGGCTGTTAAGACAAGCTGCTTGATTTGTTGCCGCGTCAGGCCCTGAGGGAGGGAAGGAGGGAAGGTGTCGTGGCAGTATTGTAGTAGTAGATAACATTGTCGTGATGGAGGGAGGGAAGGAGGGAAGGTGTCGTGGCAGTATTGTAGTAGTAGATAACATTGTCGTGATGGAGGGAGGGAGGGAGGGAAGGAGGGAAGGTGTCGTGGCAGTATTGTAGTAGTAGATAACATTGTCGTGATGGAGGGAGGGAGGGAGGGAAGGAGGGAAGGTGTCGTGGCAGTATTGTAGTAGTAGATAACATTGTCGTGATGGAGGGAGGGAGGGAGGGAAGGAGGGAAGGTGTCGTGGCAGTATTGTAGTAGTAGATAACATTGTCGTGATGGAGGGAGGGAGGGAGGGAGGGAAGGAGGGATAGTGTTGTGATGACATCATTAACATACAACCATGTATTATCGTAGACTATTCCAGATCACCAGCAGTAAGGCGGACAATTCCATACACAGTGCAGTATATCTCTCACAAAACGATCTAATGCAACGAATAAAATTGTCCTTTATTACACATATAGTTGTGTCTTGTGTTTATTTGTACCTTGTTCATCTGGTAGAGCACGTAGGATGGCACACAACTGTGTAGGAGCGTGGCCACACAACTGTCACACACACACACACCTGCGTTAGGTCACTACAGGGTATTGGTGTAAGTGAGGTAGACTACAATACGTGTCACAGTGTTACATATGTCTACGTGTCTTCTACAGCCAAGTGTTTCGTTATATTTGTTCGCTTTTATAAACTGTTGTATCGTACACAAGTTGTCGCTGCTCGTCTCTCGAGGATAGACTGAGAGTTCGTTGGTGAGGGTTAAATTTACAACTTATCTCTCTGTAATAATATTCTGGTCCACGTTATCAACCTGTCAGCTTAATCATCTTGGTGAGGGAGGTGAGGAGAGAGAGGAGCATGTTCGTGGTGGTGGTGTTAGTGGTGGTAGTGGTAGTGGTGGTACTGGTAGTGAGAGAGGCAGCCGCTGGGTAATAAGAGCCAATATAAGACCTCATTATAAGTTTTAATGAAGCTGATTTCGCGGTAACTTAATACATGGTTGTGTAGCAGTCGGAGCGTGTGTGAGTCATAACCGAGCAGCGCCTAGGAACTGTTCTTGAGGGTACAAATCTTTCTTTACGCTTACTGGAGCCTTTGTCTGTCTCAGTGTGTAAAAACTATTACTTTCTTTTATTAGCGTTTGTTAGGTACACACATTCTTAGCAATGGTTTACTAGTGAAGAAATCATATTCTTAGTTGTTAATGCTAAGTTCAGCTTTATTATGTAAGCTTTGCGAAAATGTATTTACCATAGTCAGGATGGAGGATGGAATAAGAGGCTGTGGAGTCAGATTCATCCATCCATCACCCTGAACAACTTTGTAGTGGGTGTGATGCTCTCAAATCACCTAACTGACAGAAAAAGACTTTAGTGTCACCTCGCACATCAACACCCCGCCGCGCTGTGTCCACGAGACCACTGTGTCAACACACTCTGTAAGGGGAGAGATTTTTTTCCTTTTATGGATGAACATTTGTACTGATGGCGGGACTAGAGAAGACAGGATAAGATTACTGAAGGCACACGAGAAAGTATTTGACTTTTTTTTAATATATTTAAGACAAAATTTCGCGAATGGTGGTAAAGAGTGTTGTTACTACAGGGAAAAAGTAATATTTTTTCTTAAAATTTTTGTCGTTACATGAATTTAGTTAGAGAAATTTAAACATGGTATGCAACTAAAAACAAGCTGGGGTGATGAATTAAGTTACACTACAAACAGTTGCCTCGTAAACAAGCGTGAGTTAGTTAGACACTTTTTGTTTTGTGTGTTTTTGCTTTTTTACGGGGATTAGCCCACCCGGGTACAGGTCACCGACCCACATCCGGGCCTGGGGGGCGAAAATTAATAATAATAATAATAATAATAATAACAACAACGAACCATAAGGAAATACAAACATGAAAAAAAAAAGATCAAGAGTGAGAAACAATATTTGTATGTTGTGTTGTCAATAGTAAGAGAAACAATTGAGACCTTGCAATTGTGTGTAAATGAGGCAGAAAGTCAGATCAACAACCTGGGACTTGGTCACAATTTTCGTGATGCCACATGGCAGCAGGATCTACCATTAGACAACACATTATGCTTTCAGTACCTTCCCAGGCGGTAGTACCTCCCTGTTTGAGGGCTGCCTACTACCTACTGCCTACTTCTCTTGCTGTACTGGACGTCGCCAAGACTACTGTATGTATCTCAGTCCTATGGAATGATGAACCAGGGCAAATTTGCTTGGATGCGAGAATTGTGTTAGAATCCATGACCATGCATTTACAAAGCTGGAACACACGCACGCACATATATACACAATCGTACATGAGCACTTACACTCACAGAACAATACGTGAGCAAGTAAATACACACACACACACACACACTTAGTAATAGCAGCAGCACGCTACTTGTGTTCCACCACCGGCGGCTTAGTGTTAGTCACTGTGAGATAATGACATTAAACACACACATATAATACGAGTAATACCGCATGTAAGTCCCCCACAATCATATATATATATATATATATATATATATATATATATATATATATATATATATATATACAGTATGCATATAGCCTCTCTTGTACTGTACATTAATAACAATAATTATAACATGACGCAGGCACCCCGGAACACAAGTCACCCATTTCTCTATTAATCAAGATTTTTTTTTACTTCTCTCCAAGAAACTTACCTCCTGTGTGTGGTTGTTAATCTCGCATTACAAACACTGGTGTCGGAGCTGAATGTTTTATTGTATTGTTTTTCCGCCCAGTTAGTGTGTACTGGAGGTAAGTGGCTTATGTTGGAGAGTGTACACACACACACACACACACACAATAATAATGAAAATAAGAACTCATGCGGAAAAGTTTGCAACACTTGTGGTAGAAAACGGCACAGCACAAGAAACAATGCGTTTACTAAAGAGAGAATTGTGAGGGCGGGGAAACATGAAGAAGCTGAAGGAGAGAAAATGTTATAGCAAAAGTTGTCACATGTTGAGGACCACAGCAACACCTGCCTTGTGGCTTTACTTGTTGTGTTGTGTTGCTGGTGTTGTGAGCCACCGAGTGTTAGGGACTTTGTTGTGTCCTGGTAATATTAGTATACTCAACTATTATTATATTTGCAACACAACTTAGCATTATGCCAAAGACATATTTAGCATACAGCTAACATTAACCAATTCCATCACAAATACATATGAGGCGCCTAGAATGGGAAAGTAAGCGTCAAAATCACGATTTGGAGATGTGGCCACAGGCGTGTCCACTGGCCTTTGTTCTACATGATCAACCTGACTGAGTGTCGCTTACGCCGCCGCAAGGTCGAGAATTCCATTGGAAGAACACTTAACTACTATACCCAATTTTGTGATATTGATTTATTTTTTACTTTTAGGGGGGGTGGGGGGATGTGGCATATGGGGCTCAACGTTCCACAGGCATCATCCCTTATACGGTCCAACTTTTGTGAAAAGTTTCATTGAAATTCCTGCAGTAGTTTCCATGGTACATGAACTTAAAACTTAAAATGTGATTTACTCAAAAGAGGCGTTTTGGAGATACGTCATTCCCATTATACTGTAATGCCACAGTGTCAAAAGGTTGAAAAAGGTTGTACTTCCCCCAAACTTGTGTGAATCAGAATAACTTACCAGACCTCTGCCTCACTCACTCACACGCCCGTATTTACTCTAAAATGTCCTTCTATTTTTTTAAGATTTTGGTTTCGTATGATTGTCAATGTTATTGTATGGTGGTCGTGCTGGGGAGGAGGGGGTCGTGCTGGGTAGGAGGGGGTCGTGCTGGGGGGGCCACCTCAAGGATGGTGATGAGTTTTGTGAGGTGCCGTGATGATCTGTGACTGGCTCAGCTAGTGCTGGTCTTACCACACTTCAGACCTTCACGGCATTGGTTGAGTGTTTGTAAGTTTAAGGCCTTAAGAACATCCTGGTAACCTGTGTGTGTTTGTGTACGTGTGTTTGTGTACTTGTGTGTGAACTGTATTGTGTGTATGTATGTATGAATGTATGTGTGTAAAGGTACCACCTCCGGGTTTTTTTGGAGGGGGAGGGGAGACCCGTAGCCTCAGAACACAACACAACAACAAACAAGAAAAAATATTCTTCCTGATTACATTTACATATTATCAGCCCTTATCATCCCTCACATTTGAAGTTATTTACTAATTTATATATTTTGAGATTAAGAAGTACCAAGATTTAGTTATGAAGAAAAGTGGATTTGGCCTCAGCTCCTGGCGGCAGGTCGAGAGTCATGCAGGTAAACAACCTTCGCTCAGCGGCCTACAGTACTGACACTCTGGGGGATTCATTTAACCTGGAAGCCTCGATAGTTTCAGGTATTTTTGCCGTTATAAAGATATTGGAGGTAATTTATCCTTAGGTGGCCAATTTTGGTCAACGGGTAAACTCAGGAGGGGCGTCTGTCATTCTGCCTCTTATATTTTCTCAGCATTTTCCTCAGCATGCGGTGAATTATAACCAGTTAAGTCTTAAATTACTGCTTGGTGGATGCTCTCGGGGGGTTGAATATGATCCTTATGTCAATACTGCTTGCGTGGCTAGTAAAGTATTATGACCGCTTTATTACACAGGTGAGCTGCTGCCCCGACCACACCCATTATCTAGTGTAAACAGTGCTCCACCCTCCCTCTGTCCATTACTTCCCCTGTTTACCCCACCCTCCTATACAGCCCCCATCCTCCCTCTCTCCCTTATCCTCCCTCTCTCTACCATCCTCCCTCTCTCCCTCACCCTCGCTCTCGCCCTCACCCTCCCTCTTTCCTTCACCCTCCCTCTCTTTACCATCCTCTCATACAGTCTCCATCCTCCCTCTCTCCCTCACCCCCTCACCCTCCCTCTCGCCCTCACCCTCCCTCTTTCCTTCACCCTTTCTCTCTCTACCATCCTCCCATGCAGTCGCCATCCTCACATACAGCCTCCATCCTCCCTCTCTCCCTCATCCTCCCTCCCTCCCTCACTCACATGAATACGAGTTTTCACAATTTCTAGTGACGTAAGTTTTACCTTCCTCTGCCCCCATACACAACTAGAATTAAGAATTCATCACCATTTCACCATGTTTTTCATCATCTTTGTATTTATCTTTTATATTTATTCTTCTATCTCCTTCCCTCTTTCACTATATATCCCAATTATCTTCTCTCGATTGTTTTCTATAGTTGGCCTTCATCTCTCTCGCCTCACCTTCCTTTCACCCCTTATTTCACCTCGTTCAATTTCTCTCTCATCCTCTCTATCCCTTTTTTCCATCTCCTGCCTGTCCCTGCCTCTTCCCCTTCCGTCCAGATATCTTCTAAATTCAGAACAAGGTAATAGATCAATCCCTCCCACACGCTGTTGACGGCTCCACCAGGAACCTATTGTGTTGTACAGTAGAGGGAAGGTATAACTAAGGTCGTCTTTGTTGTGTGGGGAACAGGCTCACCCATCCTGCCTGAAGTACTGTACTGGTCGGTAGATTCCGTCCTGGTCCATAGTTATGTGTAAATAATATGATTTTTTTTTTTTGGGGGGGGGCTACTTAACAATAGTGAAAAGTGTTGTTATACCGCTTTCGCTCCCGTGTACAACCTTGGTGACAGCTGAGAAAAGCACACACACACACACACATACACACAGGATAAAGGAAGAACTGAAAGACAGAAAAAGAAGGAGGAATTGAATTATTAAATAATCTCAGAGTGAGTGTTTGTCTCCCGCTCTTGGTAGTGGAAATTCTTTTTACTGTGAGTGTTCCCAGCCAGCCAGAGATTGAAGTGAGGAGAGAGAGAGAGAGAGAGAAAGAGTAAATACCAAATTATGACACATTCTGTTGCTCATATTTGTCTTATTCGTGGCTTCACTCTTACCTCCTCTTCTCTATCTCTTATCTTCTTTCTATCTCTTATCTTTCTCTCAGCCTTTACCACACCATATATTTATCATGCTTTATCACCTGATTACCATCCATGGATTTTTTCTCCCCAGTTAATGTATAAAAGTGTATTTTCTTTCACCCCATACAATTTTAAGTTAACGTTTTCTATAAAGTCTTCCCAAAAAGTTTAAGTTTATCAAAAAAAATCATACTCTCTTTATTATTATTATTATTATTATTATTATTATTATTATTATTATTATTATTATTATTATTATTATTATTATTATTATTATTATTATTATTATTATTATTATTATCGTGAACAACAGAGTAAGTTCCCCCACCTCGCCCACTTGCCTCGTATCTCCCACACACTACTGGGGGAACCTCTCTACCTACCTACCTGTACCTGCCTGCCTGCCTGCCCACTGACCCAACAATTTCAGTATTTTCATTTAGTTGATTTACAAAAACTCCTCTCGCTTAAATTAAACTGAAGTAAAAAAAAATGGAAAATATATTAAATTTTATTGGTTAACTATTTCAGTTATGAATCACAAACTGTAACTATATTAATTCCTTTAGTTTGACAATAACAGTAAACTCAGCATCGTGAGTTAATGAGTTAGAGAAGGTGTAGTAGCTATTAGTGTGAGTGTTTGTTGTGTTAATATCAAACACAAAGTGGAAGAACAATATTTTCACTCAACTTTACTTTAATTAAGATCTTACACAACTTATTTACACTTTACTTCGCCAACCGTTAACGCGTATAAATATGTATTAGATTAATTGAACGTATTGGTGCCAACACGTACAGTATATGCTAATGTATATGTAGATCCTTATTAAAATATTTGAGGCTAAGCCGTATGATGCATTACAGGTTATGTATATGTATAGTATCATCTATACAGCATTTGACACACTTCTAGAGAAATTAGTTGAATGTGGATTTATAACAGGTGTATGGCAAGGTTATTAAGACAAGGTAATTAATATATACTATTATTTACCTGTAATTAATGTGTACTATGTGGTTTATCTCGGTGCTGTCCTGATGGTCGGGTTATTTAGTCGTGCCTCAAGTAAGCCTGACAAGCTCACTACCATAATGGATTTAAAACTCCACCTCTTAAGTTTATTTCCTTCAATAGTGAACGAATTGAACTGAAGTCTTAAAGCTCTCGCCGACGTGTCTGGAACTTCCCCAAAAGTTTCTCGAGAAGTTGATCTATGAAACAGGATGGTCGATATTTTTAGATTGATTTTATTTTATTTTCTCACCTTATTATTTTGAAAACAATTCATATTTAGTGATATTTCCCCGTAACTTATTTATTTGTTTATTTTTGCTCCCCGAGTCTCCGTCACCTACACCAGGCGTCAGCACAGTTCATCGTACTTACAGAGAGCGGCCATGGTTTTTGTGTGTGGTTAGTTACAAGTTCCCCTGTGTGTGTGTGGACCTCAATTCCCGAAAGTAAAATGGTGAAGGAATTCAGCTAAGATAACTTTCTTAACCAAATGTCAATCATTTGTCGTCGGGTGTTGAGCCAAGCAAGAGACAACTTGGAAAATATGAAACGATTCTTTCAGATATTGTGGCTCAAAGTTAAAGAGTTTGTTAACTCTATCATCCAAGAAATATGAAGTGTGTATTTATATACCAGGTGTTACACTGTATCTCAACACTGTATTCCTGGACCTTTTTATAGCAATTCAATAAAAGAAAAACGTAAAAATATTAGGAAGTTTAGGTCATGTCAATACCATAGTTCTTCCCCTGCGCTGCCACCTCGTCCCACCAGTATTATGAAGTGTATGTGAATGTGTTCAGGGTGACGCTGGGTGTACTATATGAGAAGGTTAAGTGATACACATATACGGTCGATATATATATATATATATATATATATATATATATATATATATATATATATATATATATATATATATATATATATATATATATATAAAGATAAGTTTATTATTTAGTATTATTGTTCGTGTAATAATTTGATCAATAGTTATATAAATATTGATTGTAATTTACATTTACCTGAATATATAGTATAATCTTTCTGTTTCTTCTTAAAATATCTCTAAATCATAAGAGAATAAACTGGAAGGAGGAATATTTACCTGAGATTATTTTCCTTCCTGTCGTCTGGTTCTTTCCTCCTACGTAAGCTCGAGGGATATCAGACTAGAGGGAAATATGTGGAACCTGACAATATACTTCGTAAAAGAGGATTATATGTGGAGTTTTGTCGACGTGTGTGTGTGTGTGTGTGTGTGTGTGTGACAGTAACCACTACTACCATTATCATCCTCCACCACCACATCTATCACTATAAACATCCCCACTACCACCACTACCATTACCAACATCACCACCTCCACCACCAACAACAACTACCACCACCACCACCAACAGCAACCACCACCACCACGACCAGCACAAACAACAACTACCACCACCACCAACAACAATAACCACCACCACCACTACCACCACCACCAACAACAACCACCACCACCAACAACAGCAACCACCACCACCACTACCACCAACAACAACCACCACCACCACTACCACCACCACCACCACCAACAACAACAACCACCACCACTACTACCACCACCACCACAACACTACAAACCCCTACCACCACCAACCACCATTCACTTTAATGTTACAGCCTCAGAAAACTGAATACACTCACCCAGTTCTCTCCAAATTATATACCTTTTCCTTCCTGAACCTTCGACCAATATCATTTATCCTCAGTATATTTCTCGAAGCTATTCCATGTTTATTTTTTCCCCTCCCTTCATCCTTTCCCTTTTTCCAAACTGTCATGAACATCTTTACTTTCTCATTTTATGGGTTGATAGTCTCCTGGAGGAGTTCCTTGGAATAGAAAAAGTTGGAGACTCACTATTTTTCTGGGTGTGTTTTTTTGTGTATGTGTTTCTTTGTTTGTTTTTTTACGTTTTTTTTTTTTTACGTTTGAAGAATATCGACTAAAGAACACTGGGAAGAAGGAAAGGTTTACAGTGGATCAGATTAAAGTGGATGGGGATTAAAATAAAGGGTTTGGCTCTAGATCATTTACTTATCTCCATAGTCCCGAGATAGACAGACAGACAGACAGAGATAGAGAGAGATAGAAAGAGGGAAATACAGAGATAGAATGAAGGAAGACAACCAGAGAGAGAGAGTGAGAGAGAGAGAGAGAGAGAGAGACTATTAATCACTAAGGAATATCCCCAGACCATAACATTGTAGGTTGATCGGTCCTTCAGGCTTCAAATAAAAGGGTAAAACGTTCTTAAATCAGACTCTTGGTAACTACTATAAACTCCTTCTTTTGTGAACGTCACCAGAGTGTCATCTGGGACAAGGAACAGCAGCAGGAAGAGTTGGGTCTTTTTGTTAATTCTTTTTTCTTATCACAGTGTTGTCTTTTTTCTAACTGGAACAGGACTTAAGAGAAACGTATAATATTTATCCCTTGTTTTTTCGAAGTTTTTAAGTGTTGAATTGTTAGATGTTTTCCAGCTCATGTTAACTTTAATCTGCCGTCTACTGCGGCCTAACTTGATCAGAAGGAGAGTTGTCTATAAAGTTAGAAGCCAGTCAACAATGCGATTAAATAAGATCAGGACTCGCCAAAATTTAGTCTTAGTTGCGGTTTTGTTATATTATATTACGTTACGTTATGTTATTTTTATGTTTTGTTATGTTAGGATAGGTTAGGTTAGGTTTGGTTATGTTAGGTTAGGTTAGGTTAGGTTAGGTTAGGTTAGGTTAGGTTAGGTTAGGTTAAATTAGGTTAGGTTAGGTTGGCTTGGGTAGGGATGGGGCAGGTGACGTCAGGATAGACTAGAAGTGGGTTTCATTTATTTAATCACCCGACACTGGTGAGGTAAGATTATTGTTGTCCCTTGATAAAAACACTAATTATAATAACACGGTAATGACTCTTGAGCAAACTTTCCAAATCGTAATAGTCACTGACAAGATTTATAAACATTTAAGAAATTTAGTTTGTCCAGCGACCTTTATGCATTAACTAAGTCGTTACCTTTATGAAACGAGATGCTAAGAATACTTCCAAGGTCATAAAGTTTGACGTAAGATCTCCAGAGCTCTTACCTGGTTGTAGTCTTTGACCCGAGATTTTAAGATATTAATAGATGAAGATTTTTGGCCTCCGACCAATTCTCTAGAGCCGTGGTTGGTATGGGGAGGGTAGGGGACGTGAGGCTAGTAAGGGGAGGGGTGGCGTGAGGTTGGTACGGGAAGAGGAAGGTGGGCAATGAGGTTGGTATGGGGAAAGGGTATGGGTGGCGTGA
>NW_024738009.1:362500-368454 GCF_018991925.1 Homarus americanus | reverse complement strand
CACCCCAGTGTTATAATGAATCTCTCTCTAGCAATACGTAACCGGAACGAAGCTAAAGCATGCATTGCTGGGCAAGGACAAGGGTAAGGGTAGATAACACCTAAAAGGTAGACAACGGTAAGGTGAAGACAGAGGTAAGGGTAGACAAGGGTAAGAGAAGATAATGTTATAGATAAGGGTAAGGGGGAGATAGGGTAAGGGCAGACAAGGTTAACTGCAGGCAAAAGTAAAGGCAAGACAACGGTAAGGTGCAGACAGAGGTGTGGTAGACAAGGGTAAGTAGATAATGTTAAGGGCAGATATGGGTAAGGAGACAGGGTAAGGGCAGACAAGGTTAACGGCAGGCAAGGTTAAGCAAGGCAAAAAGTAAGGGCAAGACAACTAAGGTAGACAGAGGTAAGGGTAGACAAGGTAAGAGAGATAATGTTAAGGCAGATAAGGGTAAGGGAGACAGGGTAAGGCAGACAAGGTTAACGGCAGGCAAAAAGTAAGGGCAGACAAGGTTAACGGCAGGCAAAAGTAAGGGCAGACAACGGTAAGGTGCAGACAGAGGTAAGGGTAGACAAGGGTAAGAGTAGATAATGTTAAGGGCAGATAAGGGTAAAGGAGACAGGGTAAGGGCAGACAAAGGTAAGGGCAGACAGGGTTAAGGGCAGATAAACGTAAGGGCAGACAAGGAAGTATGCGAACAAGGGTAAGGACAGACAAGGTAAGGGCAGCAAAGTAAGGCAGCAGCGGTAAGGGCAGACAAGGGTAAGGGCAGATAAACGTAAGGGCAGACAAGGGTAAGGGGCATACAAGGGTAAGCAAGAGACAGGTAAGGGCAGGCAAAAGTAAGAGCAGACAAGGGTAAGGGCAGGCAAAAGTAAGGGCTGACAAGGTTAAGGGCAGACAGGGTTAAGGGCAGATAAAGGTAAGGCAGAAAAAGTGTAAGGGCAGGAAGGACCAAAAAAGGTGTCGGGGAAGAGCCAGAATAGATTATACGTGGGAGGAATTTGTAGTGAGGCCCCCTCTCTCTCTCTCTGGGATCGAGACAAGGTGATGGGTTAAATGTCCGGAGAGAAAGAGAGAGAGAGAACTAGCAAAGGGATTACAGGGGAAAATGAGAAAAAGTATTGGAGAAAGAGAGAGAGAGAGAGAGAGAGAGAGAGAAAGAGAGAGAGAGTAGTAGTAGTATGTACTGTATACGTGAGAGAGAACATTAAATACCTAAATATAGACAGGCAGACAGACAGACAGACAGACAGATAGACAGACAGACAGGTAGAGAAATAACTCCGTGTTAAATGACGCGACGTTCTCACCTTGTACAGGTTAATTAGATTAGCATCGCGTTAATCACTACCTCTCTGATTGGGTCATTTACCGTCATGTCAGTCAATATGGGATCGTCATTCCCTCCCGTAGCTGAGGGGGGGAATAATTCTTTCAGCGTGACGAGATATATTGTTCTTTAGGTGGAAATATTAAAGTATATTATTAAGTATTATTTATATAAACCTAATTTAATTTATTTTTTTATTTATTTTAACCAATTAATTGTATTTGTTAGTGATTTTATTTAATATTTACTGGGATGTATATTATTTTTATTTTTGTATTTATTATCGATTTTATTATTTATTTACTTAGTGTTTTTAGTTTATGTTTTTTGTTGTATAATAATAATAATAATAATAATAATAATAATAATAATAATAATAATAGTAATAATAATAATAATAATAATAATAATACAATAATGGAGTCAAGGTTTAATACAAAAATAAAGACACAATATTGCAAGGTCAACAGTAAACAGATGTTGCAAGGAAGGATAACACGCATCATGCAAGGAACTCAGTAAGCAGAAAATGCAACATGGCAATATTTTTCGGAATATACAATGAAGGCATTTTTAGGTGACGTAAAAGCAAAGTAACCCAGTATTACTTGAAGTAAAAATGTCCCTTAGTGAGTTAAATGTTACTTATAAATGTCCTTGTGAGTTAAATGTTACTTATAAATGTTCCTTGTGAAGTAAATAGAACGAGAAAGTATCCTCATAAATAAATTTAGGTTAAAATGGCCTTTGTGCATTTAAAAAAAATAAAAAGAGGAGGAGGGAAGGAGGGTAGGGAGGAGGAGGGAAGGAAGGAGGAGGAGGAGGAAGGAGGAGGAGGGAAGAAGGAGCGAGGAGGGGGGAAGGGAGGCGAGGAGGGTAAGGAGGAGGAGGGAAGGAAGGAGCGAGGAGGGTAGGGAGGAGGAGGGAAGAAGGAGGAGGAAGGAAGGGAGGAGGAGGGGGGTAAGGAGGAGGAGGGAAGGAAGGAGCGAGGAGGGAAGGAAGGAGGAGGAGGGGAGGAGGAGGGAAGGAAGGAGCGAGGAGGGGTAGGGAGGAGGAGGGAAGGAAGGAGGAGGAGGGAAGAAGGAGCGAGGAGGTAGAGGAGGAGGAGGGAAGGAAGGAGCGAGGAGGGGTAGGGAGGAGGGAGGGAAGAAGGAGCGAGGAGGGTAAGGAGGAGGAGGGGAAGGAAGAGAGGAGGGTAGGGAGGAGGAGGAAAGGAAGGAGCGAGGACGTAAGGAGAGGAGGGAAGGAAGGAGCGAGGAGGGTAGGGAGGAGGAGGGAAGGAAGGAAGGAGGAGGGTAGGAGGAGGAGGGAAGGAAGGAGCGAGGAGGGTAGGAGGAGAGGGAAGGAAGGAGCGAGGAGGGAAGGAGGAGGGAGGGAAGGAAGGAGCGAGGAGGGTAGGGAGGAGGAGGAAGGAAGGAGCGAGGATGGAAGGAGGAGGAGGGAAGGAAGGAGCAGAGGAGGGTAGGGAGGAGGAGGGAAGGAAGGAGCGAGGAGGGAAGGAGGAGGGAAGGAAGGAGCGAGGAGGGTAGGAGGAGGAGGGAAGAAGGAGCGAGGAGGGTAGGGAGGAGGAGGGAAGGAAGGAGCGAGGAGGGTAAGGAGGAGGAGGGAAGGAAGGAGCGAGGAGGGTAAGGAGGAGGAGGGAAGGAAGGAGCGAGGAGGGGTAGGGAGGAGGAGGAAGGAAGGAGCGAGGAGGGTAGGGAGGAGGAGGGAAGGAAGGAGCGAGGAGGGTAGAGGAGGAGGAGGGAAGGAAGGAGCAGGAGGGTAAGGAGGAGGAGGAAGGAAGGAGAGGAGGGTGTAAGGGAGAGGAGGGAAGAAGGAGCGAGGAGGGTAGGGAGGAGGAGGGAAGGAAGGCAGAGGAGGGTAGGAGGAGGAGGGAAGGAAGGGAGCAAGGAGGGTAGGGAGGAGGAGGAGGAAGGAAGGAGCGAGGAGGGTAGGGAGGAGGAGGAAGGAAGGAGCGAGGAGGGTAAGGAGGAGGAGGGAAGGAAAGGAGCGAGGAGGGTAAGGAGGAGGAGGGAAGGAAGGAGCGAGGAGGGTAAGGAGGAGGAGGGAAGGAAGGAGCGAGGAGGGTAGGGAGGAGGAGGGAAGGAAGGAGGAGAGAGGGAAGGGAAGGAGGAGGAGGGAAGGAAGGAGCGGAGAGGAGGGTAAGGAGGAGGAGGGAAGGAAGGAGCGAGGAGGGTAGGAGGAGGAGGGAAGGAAGGAGCAAGGAGGGTAGGGAGGAGGAGGAGGGAAGGAAGGAGCGAGGAGGGTGAAGGAGGAAAAGGAAGGAGCTGAAGGCAGGATAGTGATGAGTCAGGGAGGAGGAAGAGGAGCAAGAGGAAGAGGAAAGGGCGAGGAGAGGAGAGGCGGGAAGAATGTATACGACAAACGATACTGTAGAATGTCCTCATGTGATTAAATGGCCCTGTAGATGTCCTTTGTATATTAAATGGCCCTGTAGAATGTCCCTTGTATATTAAATGGCCTGTAGAATGTCCTTGTGTGTTAAATGGCCCTGAGAATGTCCCTTGTGTATTAAATGGCCGTGTAGAATGCCCCTTGTTTATTAAATGGCCTGTAGAATGTCCCTTGTGTATTAAATGGCCCTGTAGAATGCTCCCTTGTGTATTAAATGGCCCCAGAATGCCCCTTGTTTATTAAATGGCCCCAGAGTGCCCCTTGTTTTTAAATGGCCCTGTAGAATGTCCTTGTATATTAAATATGCCCTGTAGAATGTCCCTTGTTTATTAAATGGCCCTGTAGAATGTCCTTGTGTATAAAATGGCCGTAAACCCTTGTTTATTAAATGGCCCCAGAATGTCCCTTGTATATTAAATGGCCCTGTAGAATGTCCTTGTGTATAAATGGCCCTGTAGAATGTCCCTTGTGTATTAAATGGCCGGTAGAATGCCCCCTTGTTTATTAAATGGCCGTAGAATGTCCTTGTATATTAAATGGCCTGTAGAATGTCCCTTGTGTGTTAAATGGCCCTGTAGAATGTCCCTTGTGTATTAAAATGGCCGTAGAATGCCCCTTGTTTATTAAATGGCCCTGTAGAATGTCCCCTTGTATATTAAATGGCCTGTAGAATGTCCCTGTGTATAAATGGCCCTGTAGAATGTCCTTGTGTATAAAATGGCCCCTGTAGAATGTCCCTTGTGTATAAATGGCCCTGTAGATGTCCTTGTGTATTAAATGGCCCTGTAGAATGTCCCTTGTGTATAAAATGGCCCTGTAGAATGCCCCTCGTTTATTAAATGGCCCTGTAGAGTGCCCCTTTGTTTATTAAATGGCCCTGTAGAATGTCCTTTGTATATTAATGGCCCTGTAGAATGTCCCTTGTTTATTAAATGGCCCTGTAGAATGTCCCTTGTATATTAAATGACCTGTAGAATGTCCTTGTATATTAAAGGCCCTGTAGAATGTCCCTTGTTTATTAAAATGGCCCTGTAGAATGTCCCTTGTATTAAATGGCCCTGTAGAATGTCCCTTGTTTATTAAATGGCCCTGTAGAATGTCCTTGTTTATTAAATGGCCCTGTAGAATGTCCTTGTGTATTAAATGGCCCTGTAGAATGTTCTCTGTTTATTAAATGGCCCTGCAGAATGTCCTTGTTTATTAAATGGCCCTGTAGACTGTCCTTGTTTATTAAATGGCCCTGTAGAATGTCCCTTGTGTATAAAATGCCGTGCAGAATGTCCCTTGTGTATTAAATGGCCCCGTAGAATGTCCTTGTTTATTAAATGGCCCTGTAGAATGTCCCTTGTGTATATGGCCCTGTAGAATGTCTCCTTGTGTATAAAATGGCCCCAGAATGTCCCTTGTGTATTAAATGGCCCTGTAGAATGTCCTTGTTTATTAAACCTGTAGACTGTCCCTTGATTAAATGGCCCTGTAGAATGTCCCTGTTTATTAAATGGCCTTAGAATGTCCTTGTGTATAAAATGGCCCTGTAGAATGTCCGTTTATTAAATGGCCCTGTAGAATGTCCCTTGTGTATAAACATGGTAGAATGTCCCTTTGTATTAAATGGCCTGTAGAATGTCCTCCTGCATTAAATGGCCCTGTAGAAAATCCCTTGTGAATTAAATGGCCCTGTAGAATGTCCTTGTATATTAAATGGCCCTGTAGAATGTCCCTTGTATATTAAATGGCCCTGTAGAATGTCCCTTGTATATTAAATGGCCCTGTAGAATGTCCCTTGTTTATTAAATGGCCCTGTAGAATGTCCCTTGTGTATTAAATGGCCTGTAGAATGTCCCTTGTGTATTAAATGGCCCTGTAGAATGTCCCTTGTGTATTAAATGGCCCTAGAATGTCCCTTGTGTATAAAATTGCCCTGTAGAATGTCCCTTGTGTATTAAAGCCCTGTAGAATGTCCCTTGTGTATAAAATGGCCGTAGAATGTCCCTTGTGTATTAAATGGCCCTAGAATGTCCTTGTGTATTAGATGCCCTGTAGAATGTCCCTTGTGTATTAAAGGCCCTGTAGAATGTCCCTTTGTATTAAATGGCCCTGTAGAATGTCCTTATATTAAATGGCCCTGTAGAATGTCCTCTGTATATATTAAATGGCCCCAGTAGAATGTCCTTGTGTATTAAATGGCCCTAGAATGTCCTTGTATAAAATGGCGTGTAGAATGTCCTTGTGTATT